>NW_025963836.1:160000-272500 GCF_023055435.1 Haliotis rufescens
ATGATAGCGAGTTTTGCTGAATCAGGACAGATATGAATGAATGTCGTTGAGAAATAAATCATCGTCAGCCAATTACTCTGGGCATATGGCGTGTGACCTCATGCACATAGAATCGCCTCCATGATACACACATAGCTCTTGAGATCAGTTACAAACGTATACTATTTTAGAAAGAAGCCAATCTCAAACTGTTTACATCAGATAAAGGAGGCGCTGTCAGTTCGGCATGTTAAGCTACGAAAGGCATCGAGCATCACAACACCGAAGCATCTTTTTTGAAATCATCATAAGAAACCATGTTCATGTAGTTTAGCGAGCATAACACCCCATAGATATTCTGCCTGATCTGGTAAATGGTTACCTAGACACCAGGGCCGAAGGTGTGAGTGAGTGGGTTTGGTTTACCGCTGGTTTGAACAAGTCTCACACGCTTACCAGTTTGAAATCCACAAGCACCGGTATGGAGCTGACAAACCCAGAAACGTAAACGGGTGAACCAGGATTCGAACCCACGACCATTGGTTTTTGACGTGTCCACGGAATGCAACACTGCACACGTAATTCCGGCGCCTTGATTGACCACCCTGGGCCACCCTGACACAAAACACAGTGTGGACCCCCGTCTTCAAGCCGGTAGTTGTTGTTTTAATCGTCACAGGGACTTCAGTTTAGTTGGCTCATACTCACGCTATTTCACTGATGAAGTTGATTTATTGCATGACTTGACAGTATTTGTGCTGACTGAGCATATCCGTTAGAGTGATAGAGTGTCCTTGTCAGTCTTCATGATGGAAAATCGATACAACATATATATATATCAATCACACTTTCACACACATCATATTTATTACCTTGCATTTTGGTTGCTCTGCTGTGAGTTAGCACGCAAAAAGACCTAGACCAAATATATATAAATCGCAGAGTGATCGGGATCATGCAACAGATCTCAATCTTTCCGATTATCAGATAGCAAATAGCTTTGCGCTGTACACTCTACTGTAGCCGATCCCACAGCTTTGCGATGTACACTCTACTGTAGCCGATCCCACAGCTTTGCGCTGTACACTCTACTGTAGCCGATCCCACAGCACAGTCTCTGTGTTCACGTCTCACTTTACCCCAAGCAGTGACGCTGAACAATGGTGCAGTGTAGGTGCAAACAAAGAAACCGTCAAACAGAAACGGTGGCCTTTGTATATCCGGACGGGAATGGGAATTGGAGTTTTATTTTTAGCAATTCTCCTTGATCAATCTAGAATCGACAAACGTGTGTAGATCGGTTACAATGACACAACGAATATCTGATTAGTGGACAGCTTCGACATTGAAAATTTCCGCGTAACCTTCTGAGTCATTCTTTGCTTCTCTTTTCCTTGTTTAGACTAAGTTCCTAACCATCCATTCTTTGTAACTAAATAAAAGGCTACTTGGTATATCTTGCTTGCAACTAAGATTGTCCAAAACCCATATAATGGTCTGTAATCTCAGCAAGGGATATTCTCTTTTTCTATGTGACCAGATGATGACGTCCTTAATGACAATGCAAAGATAAAGTATGTGACTTGATGCTGTATTATGGTGCCAATAGTACAGTCATATCCGACAACCAGGCAGATCGAACGGCGTTAAAACATGGTAGCCATCAGCAAGTATATGAAACGGCGATCTTCTCTGTCCTTGAATGCCCACAGACAGAAAACCATCTTATAAGATTATCTCTTCTGGCCTTGAATCCCTACAGACAGAAAACATGTGATACGGCAATCTCTTCTGTCCTTGAATCCCTACAGACATAACTTCCAGTGATAAGGGGATATCTGCTCTCCTTTAATCCCTGAAAACAGAAACTCCTGTGATAACAGGATCTCTTCTGTCCTTGAATCCTCACAGACACAAAAAACATGTGATACGGGGATATCTGCTGTCATTGAATCCCTACAGACAGGAACCATGTTATATGAGGATCTCGTCTGTCCTTGAATCTCTGCAGTCAGACAGGCATGTGATACGGAGATCACTTCCGTCCTTGAATCCCTACAGACAGAAAACCATATGATACGGCAATCTATTATGTCCTTGAATCCCTACAGACAGAAAATCATGTCATATGGCGATCTCTTCTGTCCTTGAATCCCTACAATCCCCTGTGACTGTGGTCACCAGTACAATGGAGAAACCCCAGACTCAAAGAACATCCGACCTCTGTTAACAAACTCGACCTGGCATCCGCTATTTCCGAACACATCCTGAAGAACCCAAACCATACTTATGATCACGATGTTTGGATTGTCGGGTCCAGACTAGATGAATAACAGACCGACGTCACATAGATGGATTATTGCTCTGTGTGTCGATAAAAAACAATCAAACAAACAAACCAGCCTATGAGATATTTTTGGAAAACTGCCCTACCGAAAACACTGTGCACAGGGCCACGTGGCCGCCCCACAGACGTGAATATTAGTCAAGTATATTGATCTACTGAAACGTGGTGACAATAGATACAGTAAAATACCTATCTTCAGAGGCCCAGGTCAATTTGACAAAAATTAAAGCAAATGCCATCCATGCTATATAATATGAAGGAAGTGGTCAGTGTCAAATACAAAAATAAAGTGGTGAAAGCAAAAGTTTCAGAGATGGGCTAGGCAGGGAATCAGGGATGATGAGCGATCCCCACATGAAAACTGGTCTAAAATGATGAACAAGCCCGAAACCAAATGTGCGAGAGACCAATTGTGTGAGAGACCAAATGGGTATCAGACACGCAAACACACAACTGTCTTCATACATATAGTCCAACTCACTTTCAGGAGACCACAGACAAGTCAATACCAGTCCACGGTATGCCGGAAGTTTACACACCACACGGGTATCTACATATAAATATAATAACTTCCTGACGACAGCTAAGGTTAAATAGTACCACATACCTGACGACCAATCACTGCCCCAAACCATACAAGGAGCGTTCCCTGAATGTCAGCAGAAACAACAAAACACATATATAATCATTACTAAACATAAAGTACACAGTGCCATATAACAATACGAAATGGAATTTCTAATCGGAATTACAATTCCCTCCCACTGGTTTATACACCTGAACGAGAAATAAGTGAGACCGCCTCATCTGTTTCATATTCAGACCTATGCATAAAGATTCAGAGTGAAAGACAAACAACACTCTCCACAAGACTGTATGACAAGAGGGATGTTTTCAACTTTCCAATAGTCAACCTTCCCTTTATGTCGAGAAATAGTCCAGCAGTACCAGTCTTTGGTATCCACATTTCACTTTTTCAGTTTTTTTTTCTACCAAAGAACGTTATAACACTCTTGCTCAAAAGTTGCTGCACCATGTAAAGCTGTTAAAAGATGTTAGGCTGGACATGTGGAGGACATATCCAAATGTGCCGCATCAATATTTTGTTCTGGTGAATAATTGACTTGCCTTTGCATGTGTTCTGTGACGGGTCATGGTGGAATAATACGTGGATAATACTTCATGCTCATGATAGCCACAAGAAGATGGCCGTACGTGTACAATGAAAATGAAGTATGTAATGATGAGTTAACATTTTTTCCTATTTTGTCACTATTCACAGGTTCTCCTTCATAGAAATACGACATTTGCAGAATCAGGGCTTTAAAACACGCCATGCTTCCTGTGCAACTATGTGTTTACCTTGTTATATAGAAACACATAATGTAAAATTGCATATATGTCCGGCTTCTATATGCCATATTGTGTATGAATATTACAATTCTCTAATGCTACATGGAAATATGCATATGCAAAAGCACAATAGTTATTTCATTTGATGATACAGCAATCAAGTCAAAGCTAATGATATATTCGAGGAGGGGTGATCACGTGGTGTGGATATTGTAGAATATTTGTCAACTTGCATACATATATTGTCTAGTGAACAACATTGATTCATCGTTGCCTCCTTCTGTTTTCATGTGTGTTTCACCAACCGTCGAAAGGTCAATTTTAGAAAGCAGCAAATGTTTGTTAGATATCACTAAAATTGACATGGTTTGGGGAAATGTATTTTAAAGTACGTGAGGTTATTGTAGCCACAACAAGGATCTACTGTATGAAATAATCATTGATAAATATTAAGCAATAAACTACATGTAATCAGTGATCGTTTATCTTGAAGAAGCACATCCTTGTCAATGTTGTTTTAAAAGTAATTTCTGTCTGGTGTCGGTTGTATAACATCACTGCAAGTCTACAACCTTTGTAATTGCGGCTTTCCAGAGGTGCTGCTGTTTACAGAAACATCGGTTCTGCAGAAACAAATAATCGCCTAAAGCAGAAGTGCGCTATGATTTTAATACAAAATAGAACAACATTACTGCCCAATTGTTTTAACAACAGGAGCTTCAACACCCGTCAAACATTTAAGGTAAATAGCATGATTCTACATTTCTAACCATGTAGGGTCTCTTCACAATCTCTTGTAGTAGTAATATATGTGTTCGAAGTTGGTCAAATTGCCACAAGAATATCACATCTTTCTACATAAATAGAAACGACAAAGCATCATCCATATGAAATCTCCTCTTGAATGTATGTGTTTTTAGATGGTAATACTAAAGACAACAGTAGACGCAAATACTGTTTGGCAATCACACATATTTCCAATCTGATTATTACATCATTTGGCTGCCAAATCTAAAAATAATTGAAATTGTGAAGAACTATATCTCTGTAGGGAGATATAAAATAACTATTGGCTGCAATAGCCCAGGCCAGTACTTCCACATTGTAACCGTGCAGATCCTGGTTAGAATAGGTCTTCATCAGCCCATGCTTGCCGTAAAAGGCGACTATGCCATTTGTAAAAGGCGAGTAATGGGATCGGGTGGCCAGGCTCGCTGACTTGGTTGATGCATGTCATCAATCCCAATTGCGTGGATTGATGCTCATAATGTCAATCACTGGATTGTCTGGTCCATACTCGATTATTTACAGACTGCCGTCATATAGCTGGAATATTGCTAAGTGCGGCGTTAAACAACAAACCAACCAATCAACCTTCCATTTTGCTTATGGACGGTAACCAGTTGAACGTATGTATAGATAAGTTTTTCAGTCAATACTAATACAGCATTTAATGTACAATATAAACCTTGTTATAGTTTTCAGTGTAGAGTGTGTCTCTGTGGACACAAGGTGTGACTTTTCCATTCTTACCAAATTTGTCATAAGTTCATTCCATGGAGTCACTGTCTTGTCTGGTTTACGTTCTAGTTGCTTTTTTATGTATTTGTCTGCTTCCAAACTAAAGCACGAGAGTAAAGGCATCGTCTCCCGTGTTGTCAACTAAAGTCAGATATGTGCCTTTATTGTATTTGAGTACTGCAGCTTGCTGGTGTAGAGCTGCCGTCATTCCAGGTGTCACACCAATATTGTCCTTTCAGTTGATATCGAAATAATCAATGGCATATTTTAATATTACAAGTTGTCCGTGATGACGAGCAAGATGTAGAATATTATGTCAGTCATCGTCGAGGAGAGTACGGTCAGCACTGCAGAACACCAAGTATCTGTACACGGCAATGTGACCTCAGCGGACTGCTCTCGTCAGAGGAGTCTCGCCATTCCTTCCACTAGTGTTGATGTCAAAGTTGTCAATAACATCCTCTACAGTGGCCTCATTAGAGCCTAAGGGAAACTTGCCGGTTTTTATTCAGATGATACACATCTGACCTTATGTCTGCCTTCATAAGGGCACTCCATGGTGTGACGTTCCTCTCTGACTCTCTACCTGATGACAGCTTTTCTATGATTTGCTTGCAGTCTACTTTAAGGGCAAGATTTAAGGCGTCATCGCCTTCATTGTCAACTAGTAACAAATCTGCGTCTCTACTTTGCAGGTATTCAAATACTGCAACTTTACCATACAGTACCGATGTCATGATGCATGTTAAACCAGCCTTGTCTTTAGTGTTTATATCAAACCTGTCTGAGATGTGTTTCACAACATCAAGGTGACCATATGTACAAGCAAGATGTAGAAGGGTGAGCCCATCATTGTCCACCAGAGTATCGTCAGCTGAACGAGACATCAGGAACTTCAGCACACTAATGTGGCCTCCAATAACAGCCCTCATCAGAGGTGTGGAACCATTCCTTCCCCTGGTGTTGATGTCAAAGATGTCAATGACCTTCCTTACTATGGCCTTGTTACCACCTTGACTTGCTGCATGAAGAACATTATCATTCTGCGGAGTAGTCAGGGATGGAATGCTCCCATTTGATGCAAGCAGATCATAAGCATCCATCTTTCCACTGAGAGCTGCCATCATTATTGGTGTCCACCCGTCTTGTCCAGGACCATTAACGTCAAACTTTTGCAAGAGGTACTTTATGATGAAATGGTTTCCCCCCTGACAAGCAAGATGCAGTAAATTGTTCCTGGTGTGATCAAGCAGATTCAACTCATCTTGTTGTGATACAAGCAGATTGAATACATTCTTCTGACCAGCCCTAGCTGCATGCATTACTGGTGTCAAGCCATTCTGTCCCTTCTCATTAATGTCCAATATCTCCCGAAAGCAGAAGTGCGCTATGATTTTAATACAAAATAGAACAACATTACTGCCCAATTGTTTTAACAACAGGAGCTTCAACACCCGTCAAACATTTAAGGTAAATAGCATGATTCTACATTTCTAACCATGTAGGGTCTCTTCACAATCTCTTGTAGTAGTAATATATGTGTTCGAAGTTGGTCAAATTGCCACAAGAATATCACATCTTTCTACATAAATAGAAACGACAAAGCATCATCCATATGAAATCTCCTCTTGAATGTATGTGTTTTTAGATGGTAATACTAAAGACAACAGTAGACGCAAATACTGTTTGGCAATCACACATATTTCCAATCTGATTATTACATCATTTGGCTGCCAAATCTAAAAATAATTGAAATTGTGAAGAACTATATCTCTGTAGGGAGATATAAAATAACTATTGGCTGCAATAGCCCAGGCCAGTACTTCCACATTGTAACCGTGCAGATCCTGGTTAGAATAGGTCTTCATCAGCCCATGCTTGCCGTAAAAGGCGACTATGCCATTTGTAAAAGGCGAGTAATGGGATCGGGTGGCCAGGCTCGCTGACTTGGTTGATGCATGTCATCAATCCCAATTGCGTGGATTGATGCTCATAATGTCAATCACTGGATTGTCTGGTCCATACTCGATTATTTACAGACTGCCGTCATATAGCTGGAATATTGCTAAGTGCGGCGTTAAACAACAAACCAACCAATCAACCTTCCATTTTGCTTATGGACGGTAACCAGTTGAACGTATGTATAGATAAGTTTTTCAGTCAATACTAATACAGCATTTAATGTACAATATAAACCTTGTTATAGTTTTCAGTGTAGAGTGTGTCTCTGTGGACACAAGGTGTGACTTTTCCATTCTTACCAAATTTGTCATAAGTTCATTCCATGGAGTCACTGTCTTGTCTGGTTTACGTTCTAGTTGCTTTTTTATGTATTTGTCTGCTTCCAAACTAAAGCACGAGAGTAAAGGCATCGTCTCCCGTGTTGTCAACTAAAGTCAGATATGTGCCTTTATTGTATTTGAGTACTGCAGCTTGCTGGTGTAGAGCTGCCGTCATTCCAGGTGTCACACCAATATTGTCCTTTCAGTTGATATCGAAATAATCAATGGCATATTTTAATATTACAAGTTGTCCGTGATGACGAGCAAGATGTAGAATATTATGTCAGTCATCGTCGAGGAGAGTACGGTCAGCACTGCAGAACACCAAGTATCTGTACACGGCAATGTGACCTCAGCGGACTGCTCTCGTCAGAGGAGTCTCGCCATTCCTTCCACTAGTGTTGATGTCAAAGTTGTCAATAACATCCTCTACAGTGGCCTCATTAGAGCCTAAGGGAAACTTGCCGGTTTTTATTCAGATGATACACATCTGACCTTATGTCTGCCTTCATAAGGGCACTCCATGGTGTGACGTTCCTCTCTGACTCTCTACCTGATGACAGCTTTTCTATGATTTGCTTGCAGTCTACTTTAAGGGCAAGATTTAAGGCGTCATCGCCTTCATTGTCAACTAGTAACAAATCTGCGTCTCTACTTTGCAGGTATTCAAATACTGCAACTTTACCATACAGTACCGATGTCATGATGCATGTTAAACCAGCCTTGTCTTTAGTGTTTATATCAAACCTGTCTGAGATGTGTTTCACAACATCAAGGTGACCATATGTACAAGCAAGATGTAGAAGGGTGAGCCCATCATTGTCCACCAGAGTATCGTCAGCTGAACGAGACATCAGGAACTTCAGCACACTAATGTGGCCTCCAATAACAGCCCTCATCAGAGGTGTGGAACCATTCCTGCCCCTGGTGTTGATGTCAAAGATGTCAATGACCTTCCTTACTATGGCCTTGTTACCACCTTGACTTGCTGCATGAAGAACATTATCATTCTGCGGAGTAGTCAGGGATGGAATGCTCCCATTTGATGCAAGCAGATCATAAGCATCCATCTTTCCACTGAGAGCTGCCATCATTATTGGTGTCCACCCGTCTTGTCCAGGACCATTAACGTCAAACTTTTGCAAGAGGTACTTTATGATGAAATGGTTTCCCCCCTGACAAGCAAGATGCAGTAAATTGTTCCTGGTGTGATCAAGCAGATTCAACTCATCTTGTTGTGATACAAGCAGATTGAATACATTCTTCTGACCAGCCCTAGCTGCATGCATTACTGGTGTCAAGCCATTCTGTCCCTTCTCATTAATGTCCAATATCTCCCGAAAGCAGAAGTGCGCTATGATTTTAATACAAAATAGAACAACATTACTGCCCAATTGTTTTAACAACAGGAGCTTCAACACCCGTCAAACATTTAAGGTAAATAGCATGATTCTACATTTCTAACCATGTAGGGTCTCTTCACAATCTCTTGTAGTAGTAATATATGTGTTCGAAGTTGGTCAAATTGCCACAAGAATATCACATCTTTCTACATAAATAGAAACGACAAAGCATCATCCATATGAAATCTCCTCTTGAATGTATGTGTTTTTAGATGGTAATACTAAAGACAACAGTAGACGCAAATACTGTTTGGCAATCACACATATTTCCAATCTGATTATTACATCATTTGGCTGCCAAATCTAAAAATAATTGAAATTGTGAAGAACTATATCTCTGTAGGGAGATATAAAATAACTATTGGCTGCAATAGCCCAGGCCAGTACTTCCACATTGTAACCGTGCAGATCCTGGTTAGAATAGGTCTTCATCAGCCCATGCTTGCCGTAAAAGGCGACTATGCCATTTGTAAAAGGCGAGTAATGGGATCGGGTGGCCAGGCTCGCTGACTTGGTTGATGCATGTCATCAATCCCAATTGCGTGGATTGATGCTCATAATGTCAATCACTGGATTGTCTGGTCCATACTCGATTATTTACAGACTGCCGTCATATAGCTGGAATATTGCTAAGTGCGGCGTTAAACAACAAACCAACCAATCAACCTTCCATTTTGCTTATGGACGGTAACCAGTTGAACGTATGTATAGATAAGTTTTTCAGTCAATACTAATACAGCATTTAATGTACAATATAAACCTTGTTATAGTTTTCAGTGTAGAGTGTGTCTCTGTGGACACAAGGTGTGACTTTTCCATTCTTACCAAATTTGTCATAAGTTCATTCCATGGAGTCACTGTCTTGTCTGGTTTACGTTCTAGTTGCTTTTTTATGTATTTGTCTGCTTCCAAACTAAAGCACGAGAGTAAAGGCATCGTCTCCCGTGTTGTCAACTAAAGTCAGATATGTGCCTTTATTGTATTTGAGTACTGCAGCTTGCTGGTGTAGAGCTGCCGTCATTCCAGGTGTCACACCAATATTGTCCTTTCAGTTGATATCGAAATAATCAATGGCATATTTTAATATTACAAGTTGTCCGTGATGACGAGCAAGATGTAGAATATTATGTCAGTCATCGTCGAGGAGAGTACGGTCAGCACTGCAGAACACCAAGTATCTGTACACGGCAATGTGACCTCAGCGGACTGCTCTCGTCAGAGGAGTCTCGCCATTCCTTCCACTAGTGTTGATGTCAAAGTTGTCAATAACATCCTCTACAGTGGCCTCATTAGAGCCTAAGGGAAACTTGCCGGTTTTTATTCAGATGATACACATCTGACCTTATGTCTGCCTTCATAAGGGCACTCCATGGTGTGACGTTCCTCTCTGACTCTCTACCTGATGACAGCTTTTCTATGATTTGCTTGCAGTCTACTTTAAGGGCAAGATTTAAGGCGTCATCGCCTTCATTGTCAACTAGTAACAAATCTGCGTCTCTACTTTGCAGGTATTCAAATACTGCAACTTTACCATACAGTACCGATGTCATGATGCATGTTAAACCAGCCTTGTCTTTAGTGTTTATATCAAACCTGTCTGAGATGTGTTTCACAACATCAAGGTGACCATATGTACAAGCAAGATGTAGAAGGGTGAGCCCATCATTGTCCACCAGAGTATCGTCAGCTGAACGAGACATCAGGAACTTCAGCACACTAATGTGGCCTCCAATAACAGCCCTCATCAGAGGTGTGGAACCATTCCTTCCCCTGGTGTTGATGTCAAAGATGTCAATGACCTTCCTTACTATGGCCTTGTTACCACCTTGACTTGCTGCATGAAGAACATTATCATTCTGCGGAGTAGTCAGGGATGGAATGCTCCCATTTGATGCAAGCAGATCATAAGCATCCATCTTTCCACTGAGAGCTGCCATCATTATTGGTGTCCACCCGTCTTGTCCAGGACCATTAACGTCAAACTTTTGCAAGAGGTACTTTATGATGAAATGGTTTCCCCCCTGACAAGCAAGATGCAGTAAATTGTTCCTGGTGTGATCAAGCAGATTCAACTCATCTTGTTGTGATACAAGCAGATTGAATACATTCTTCTGACCAGCCCTAGCTGCATGCATTACTGGTGTCAAGCCATTCTGTCCCTTCTCATTAATGTCCAATATCTCCCGAAGATATTCTACAATGGCTGTGTTCCCTCCTTGACATGCACAATGTAGAACTGTATCCGTGTAGGCATCTATCAGTTTCAGGTCAGCGTCCTTTGACACGAGAAAGTCAAAGACATGTATTTTGCCTGCCAAAGCTACCTCCATTATTGCTGTTCTCTCGATGTGAGCCCGACTGTTGATCTCATACTCTGGAAGTAAACATTCCATAATGGACATATTTCCACCTATACATGCTAAATTAAATACAGTATTTTTGTAGTCATCCTTCAGGGAAATATCAGCCCCATTTGAGACAAGCAGGTCAAACGCCCTCCTTCGTCCATTGACAGCTGCATACATCACAGCCGTCTTGCCATCCTGTCCGCAACTGTTGATGTCACACAGTCGAAGCATATGCTCTATGATGAACCTGTTTCCTCCCTGACATGCAAGGTGGAGGATGTTGTTACCGTGGTCGTCAGTCATAGTGAGATCCGCTTCCTTTGAAACAAGCAAGTTGAACAGATGTCTGTTTCCAAAACGACCTGCAATCATCACTGGTGTGCAACCATTCCTTCCCCGGGTATTGATGTCAAGCCTTTGAAGAATGCACTCAACAATAGTCTTGTCTCCGCCATTACATGCGAAATGTAGCACACTGTCTCTGTAGTCATCTATCACTTTCACATCGGAGTTCTTTGAGACAAGAAAATTAAAAACACTCTTGTTTCGAGCACAAGCTGCCTTCATGATTGCTGTTCTCCCATTGTCATCCACACTGTTGAGATCAACATTTGGAAATAGTTGTTCCACAATTGAACTGTTTCCACCTAGACATGCTAAATGAAATACAGAATTGTTGTAGTCATCCTTCAGTAAAACATCAGCCTTGTTTGAGACAAGCAGGTCAAATACACTTTTCAGTCCATTGACAGCTGCATACATCACAGCCGTCCTTCCATCCTGTCCTCGACTGTTGATGTCAAACAGTGGAAGCAGATGCTCTATGATGAACCTGTTTCCTCCCTGACATGCAAGATGTAGCATGTTGTTACCGTGGTCGTCAGTCGGTCTGAGATCTACTTGTTTTGAAACAAGCAAGTTGAAAGGATCTAATTTTCCAAAGCGAGCTGCGACCATGACCGGGGTCCAAGCATTCCTTCCTCGAGTATTGAGGTCAACTCTGGTCAGGAGATGTTCCACAATGGCTGCATCCCCTCCCTCGCAGGCAAAATGAAGCACCGTGTCATTGTTGTCGTCAGTCAGTTTAAGATCAACGTCCTGTGACACAAGCAATTTGAAAATATGACTTTGGCCTGACCAGGCAGCATTCATAATTGCAGTTCTCCCGTGGTCACCCCGACTATTGATCTCATACTTTGGAAGTAAATATTCAACGATGGACATATTTCCACCTGCACATGCTAAATTACATACTGAATTGTTGTAGTCATCCTTCAGGGATAAATCAGCCCTCTTTGACACAAGCAGGTCAAACACGTTCTTCTCTCCATTGGCAGCTGCGTACATTACTGGCGTCCATCCATTATTTCCACAAGCATTTATATCAAACCTTGTCAGTAGATATTTCACAATGGAGACATGTCCACCATGGCATGCAAGATGAAGGATATTGTTGTTGTTGTCATCTTTCGGGTAAAGATCAGCCTTTGCCTCCACAAGCAGGTGAAATGCATGCGCTGCTCCATTGACTGCTGCCTTCATTACAGGTGTCCAACCATGACTTCCTGGAACATCAATGTCAAAGTCTGTAAGTAGAATTTGGGGTACATCATCAAGGAGGCAGGCCAAGTGAAGGAGGCTGTTGTTGTCATCATCAGTCAAAGAGATGTCTGCACTGTGTGACATGAGAAGGTTGAATATGTCCCTCCTCCCAGACAATAGTGCACACATTATAGGTGTCATGCCATTTTCCCCATGACAATCTCTATCTGTTAATGGCAACAACGAATTAACAATGGACTCATTTGCATACATACATGCCAGATGAAGAACAGTGTTGTTGTTCCTATCTTGTAATGTTAAATCAGTTGTCTTCTTCTTGACAAGATAGTGCAAGAGGTCATTCTTTCCAGAGAAAACTGCACACATAACTGGTGTCATGTCATTCATTCCTCGGCAATTGACATGCCAAGCTGTACCTTTCGTCATCACTCTTTCCACATACTCCACTATTGACATATCCCCATATTCACAAGCCAAATGGAATAGGTCGTTGTTCGAGGAATCACATAATGTGATATCAGCTTGACCTTTGACGAGAAGTTTCAAAGTATCCATCTGTCCACCAGTTACAGCGAACATAGCGGGCGTCCAGCCATTCACAGCACGTCTATTGATGTCACAGTGAGGGAGAAATCTTTCAGTGATGTCATTGTTCCCAGAGAAACAGGCAAAATGGAGAACGCTGTGCTTAGAATCAGAAGACATAGTGCCTACATCTTTAAGCATTTGGTACACTTTATCTTCTATGTCTTTCCTTTTCCATATGGGATGCATGATGTACCTACTGAAAGTGCCAGCAACAACAGCTTCAGCCAGCCTGGCAGCAATGGTGTCACTGTAGGCATCTGAGAAATGCATGACATTCTGTTCTACATGAGCATTGTTGTGTTGCTGGTTAGGTACATGCTCACAAATAAACTTTATACTGCAGTTATGAAGGACAAGCTCTGGCCTAGTATTCAATAACGCAGACATGCATGTGTCATGTATAAGAGGATGGAATAATGAGACAAGAGTTAAAACCCGTTTCAGGTCTGCATCAGATTCAGTCTCCAGTTGCCTGATTTTCACTTCACCATCACACATTGACTTCAGCAGCAGTTTAAGGGACTGGTCATCAAGTTGACTTGTGTCCTGATGAAAAGCACGTTGAAGATAGAACAGAGACCTTTCAAAAAACGTTTCCTTGAGCTCTTGAAAAGGCATGTGTGTTGAGAAAAGTTTGCATGCCAGAGGAAAACCAACAGTTTCCTCGTATGAAATAATTGTAGTCACATCAACGTCAGTTTCACAGTTATAGTGACTTTTGTGTTTCAACCATATGGCCTTCTTCTCTTCCATTTTCTTTGATTTGGTCAAGTCTACCACTGAAGAGTTTTGGAAAAATATATGGCCTTCAAGTTTTGACATTGCACATTCAAGGTTGTTGCTATCTGTGGTGAATATAACATACAGGTTTGGTTGGTCGGTCCTCCTCTGTTCCGCCCCTCGTGTTTGCTGGAGACTCTGGTATCTTGTTTCCAACTTGGTTTTCCATTGTTCAAGATGTCCATGGAGCTCATAGAGAACTTGTCTCAGGCGATGCACATCCATAGATCCACCCTTCTGAAATATGTCATCGAATATGACACACACGTCCTTGCCCTGACCTAGGCAATCAGACAACTGAAGAGTCCCAACATCCTCAACCAGTACCAGCTCATACCCCTGCTTCCTGTATTCAGCTCCCAACATCAGGGCCATGGATGTTTTACCTTCTCCTGGAGCACCGCTTATTGTCACATGGCCAAACCTATTCAACTTCTCTTTCACCTCTTTGAAACTCTCAGTTTCAATGAATAGGCCCTTGATATCCTCTATCTGGCATGGCAGATCTGTTTAGGTAAAACAAACAAATAGTAAAATTATATATTCTTGTTAAATGGTGAATCTTGAGAGAAACACATTTCCTAAAGGACATTGTCTTCGCTTGTCCAATAATATAATGTTGAATGTACGACGAGTATGTACACATGTGTCTTTGCTACAGTAAATGTCTTCCATCCAGCAATTTGTTCATTGACTTCAAAATGTCAGGTAATACGTATATCAGCTGATTCAAACAAAATGAGACTGGATTTAAGACAGATTGACTGAAATGAATTAGACTCCTTTATTTATTTTTCTCAAACTAATTTGGATATATTTTCATCTTTTGAAGATTGAAGTAACTTTAATATATATAATGCCTGATTCTGCATACTGACTGTATCATATACACATACTGCTACATTGACTGAATCATATACACATACTGCTACATTGACTGAATCATATACACATACTGCTACATTGACTGAATCATATACACATACTGCTACATTGACTGTATCATATGCACATACTGCTACATTGACTGAATCATATACACATACTGCTACATTGACTGTATCATATACACATATTGCTACATTGACTGTATCATATACACATACTGCTATATTGACTGTATCATATACCCATGCTGCTACATTGACTGTATCATATACGCATACTGCTACATTGACTGTATCATATGCACATGCTGCTAAATTGACTGTATCATATACACATACTGCTACATTGACTGTATCATATACACATACTGCTACATTGACTGTATCATATACACATACTGCTACATTGACTGTAGCACATACACATACTGCTACATTGACTGTATCATATACACATACTGCTACATTGACTGAATCATATACACATACTGCTACATTGACTGTATCATATACACATATTGCTACATTGACTGTATCATATACACATACTGCTACATTGACTGTAGCACATACACATACTGCTACATTGACGGCATCATATACACATACTGCTACATTGACTGTATCATATACACATAGTGCTACATTGACTGTATCATATACACATACTGCTACATTGACTGTATCATATACACATACTGCTACATTGACTGTATCATATACACATGCTGCTAAATTAACTGTAGCACATACACATACTGCTACATTGACTGTATCATATACACATACTGCTACATTGACTGTATCATATACACATACTGCTACATTGACTGTAGCACATACACATACTGCTACATTGACTGTACCATATACACATACTGCTACATTGACTGAATCATATACGCATACTGCTACATTGACTGTATCATATACACATATTGCTACATTGACTGTATCATATACACATACTGCTACATTGACTGTAGCACATGCACATACTGCTACATTGACTGCATCATATACACATACTGCTACATTGACTGTATCATATACACATACTGATACATTGACTGTATCATATACACATACTGCTTCATTGACTGTATCATATACACATACTGATACATTGACTGTATCATATACACATACTGCTACATTGACTGTATCATATACACATACTGCTACATTGACTGTAACATATACACATACTGCTACATTGACTATATCATATACACATACTGCTACATTGCCTGTATCATATACACATACTGCTACATTGACTGTATCATATACACATACTGCTACATTGACTGTATCATATACACATATTGCTACATTGACTGTATCATATACACATACTGCTACATTGACTGCCTCATATACACACACTGCTACATTGACTGTATCATATACATATACTGCTACATTGACTGTATCATATACACATACTGATTCATTGACTGTATCATATACACATACTGATACATTGACTGTATCATATACACATACTGCTACATTGACTGTATCATATACACATACTGCTACATTGACTGTATCATATACACATACTGCTACATTGCCTGTATCATATACACATAGTGCTACATTGACTGTAGCACATACACATACTGCTACATTGACTGTATCATATACACATACTGCTACATTGACTGTATCATATACACATACTGCTACATTGACTGTATCATATACACATACTGCTACATTGACTGTATCATATACACATGCTGCTAAATTGACTGTATCATATACACATACTGCTACATTGACTGTATCATATACACATACTGCTACAAACAAGCTGTATACGGAGGAACTCAGTTCATACCTCTTGGTAGCTTCTCTCCGTCTGAATGGCTGCAGAGAGTATCCTCATCCCTTGAAGATGCTGTCAGAACAATAAACTCAATGGATTCACTGTGCATATCTGAGGCTTGTGGGTTGCAGCATTACTCATTTGTTCAGAAGTCAAGAATATAACATGTGTTTTGGAGATTGCCTTGTTTATGTTCCATAAAGCTAAAAATTGGAATAGACTGAAACAATTGCGTCTATTGTATTACAACGTATACAATTGAGTGAGAGAGTATTGTTTTAAGGAGCCTTGGCAATATTCCAGCACTATCACGGCGGGGAACACCAGAAATGGGCTTCACATATTGTACCCATGTCGGTAATCGAACCCGGGTCTTCGGCGTGATGAGCGAACACTCTAACCACCAGGCTAGCCGACCGCCCCAAACAAAGTATTCAAGAAAGCAACAATGTCACTTTAAAGTACTCTATATTCCTTAATTAGCCGCAAATTAACCGCATCAATAACTAAAAGAGTGTACTCACTGCACTGACCTGCTTCAGGCTGCTTCTCGATCAAGGACACTGGAATTTTACGTTTTATATTATTTTACTATCAAATGAAACATTTGAAAATATTATGATTATTTTTTAATTGAACAGGAGCAGTATTCTGGGGTACAGTTACATCCTGATATCATACAAGTTTTATTTTTGCTCTTTGCACATGATTCGACTTTAATTTCAGACACTATAGAAGACGACTTGTAATTTTTGTCAGAAAGGTGGGCGGCTGAATAATAGGGAAAAATGGTTTGTGAATGGACAACTTGTGGAAGTCACACAAGGATATACATTTTTAGGTTTGTTTTTTAGCAGCAGGCTGTCATGGACAGAAGCTTTTTGCAATATCGCTGTTCAAGCTAGAGTGGTATTAATCAACTTACTAAAAAACATCAATTTTATTGTTAAAAGCCTTATTCTCAAAATACTCTTTTCAGATTATTTGACGCTAGGATATCACTTATGCTATAATAAGGGCATTCCATAAAATGAAAGAACTTGAGAAAGTTGATTTATATGTGTGTATATGTATGTATAAGTGGTTATCGAATGTTAAACGATATACACCGAGTAGCGTTGTATTGTGTGAATTTGGCAGATTCCACTTACTTCTCAATGCAGCGATGAGAGCAACTAGCTTGAGGCGAGTACTAATAATTGCCTATATTGCTTCATTCAACATAAATTAGTGACATTTTAGTCAAAAAGGGTTTGTAATACCCTTTAGGTCAATACTCAGATATGCACATGATTTTCATATGGTGACATATTGCATTGTTGGGGGTGGGGTGTGCAGGGTGTATTAGAAGTGCTGTTAGGCAACAGACACATCCTCTCTTTCTTGTGAATTGTGGTAGTGGCGGGTGCTGACGGTATATTAAGACATTATTCTTTGAACGCAAACCTGGCGCCACCTGGTATGTTACAGTGGTAATGCGTTAGCAGTTGGATGAAGCGCTCACATTTTAGAGTAACCTCCCTTGGTATATATACTTAGTCAAAACTCCGTCCCAGCGAATGACACCCCCATTACCTCCCGGTACAAAGAGTGAGTAGGGAGCTTGTATACATATGTCGTTACACCCGGAAGTGATTACCCGGAGCGAATCGTTTCTGGAAGGTCAGGTGTACCTCTATAAGGACAATTTGAGGGCGATTCAATGTCTCCTTCTACTTCACTTGCGATGTATATCAGAAACACTGACTTTATTCTGCCTGCTTCCAACACTGTTTACTGTTTACATACCCATTGTATTGCCCTTTTCACGATTGTAAACCTAACCCTGTGTGGTTCACTATTATTTGTTGATAGTTCATTGATCTTGTGTGGTTATTTACTGATTTCACAAGAATAAATGTTAGGTATGCACTGTTTTCTCGTTTAACCTTCACGTTTCAATCAATTAGGATTCAAGACATACACATCACTTATTTTCAAATATCCATTCATATAATTTTCCTTATTTCATTTGCGGAGTAATATGCTTCAACAGATAACCCGGACTGATTAGTCTCTAAAGTTCAATATTATGTCCAATGGTCGCTATATACGTTTACATAAAAAAAATGTTTTCGATCTTTATACTTTTTATATTCATCTCTGTATTGTCTTTTCCCTTCCGTGGAAGATGATTCAAGACTGATTGTGGTCTGGTGTTGATGTTAATGATCTTCAGTACCTCAGGGAAGTAAATGATTCAGGAATAGTGTTCAGGGGACACTACAATCAGTAGCAATGGACTTATATATTATACCTGGACATGTGGATACCCGGCCACCTCTATCTTTATTACTTTTGAATGCGCTATACTTACGACGTTCAGCAGGACTGCAAAGAAAATAATACATTTGTCTTACAAAGTATGTTATACTCAGGTGCACATCATTAGAGACAGATATACTTACAGCATGGATCATAACAACACTCAGCTACAATATGGTGATTTATTAATTCTGTACCTTTCATTTCTTCCAGGGAGAATTCATTGTGTTGAGGACGCTGCACAGTCACATATCTAAACGTTTACAAGATGTATTTATTCATGAATCATATACTGTTCACTGCTGTTTTGTCTTTTATGGCCAGTGGATTGTTTCAGCGGATAATCAAGACTATATATGTACCTGTTATCTGAACGCCCCCTTCTCCGTTTTCTGCAAAACATCAGAAGAAAAAAACAAGAATTGCAAGAAATATTTTATATTATTTATGGAAGTCCACACTACATATTGCACTTTTAATACTGACATGGTGTGACCCACCATGAAATAAGTCCGTTATGAGTGAAAGATCACAATTTGACATCGTATTCGTTCAAAACTACAGGTTTTTAGGATCATCTAAATACAATTTACAAGTCAAGCAACAGTTGACATGCATTGCAGAGACACATGGCATCAAACATTTGTATTGCAGAGACACATGTAATCAAACAAATGCATTGCAGAGATACATAGCATCAAACATTTGTATTGCAGAGATACATGGAATCAAATATATGTATTGCAGAGATACATGTCATCAAACATATGTATTGCAGAGATACATGGCATCAAACATCTATTGTAGAGATGCATGACATCAAACATTTGGACTGATTTTTGGCAAAATCCCATTTTTAGTCTTGAAAAACTTACTGTTGTTATCATTTAGATACAACGACTGAATATTCGAATTCTGAAGTATTTTGAAATAATGTTTTTATTACATCTCTAACGAACAAGACAAACTTAATATATGTCTGTACAGTCCTGAGACTTGGTGTACGGAAGTAAGTTGACGTCAAAGCACAATTATATCCTTCCTTACCTGGCGGGTCACATATGTATATTTAAAATATTTCCCACTTAATGCAACATGCACGACGCCTTACACCCTATTAATACTGCAGACTGCGGAAAATGTCAGCAAGGATGAGTTTTGTTTCATTTCATTCAACAGTGACACTCTGAATCATACCCGTGTTGAGTAAAACATACACTTACAGTTTGAGCAACACCACAGCAAGGATGATAGCGACAACGATGATGACGATGAACACAGGGACAAGAATCGCAGCAAGATTCGTGGGTTGTGTTGTGGTGGTGTCGACAGGACCGTTCGTGGTTGAGTCAATAGGACCTTTCGGAGATGCGTCTACTAAAATATGTTTTTAAAAACAAGAATAATAATACACATCTACAATGTAACGAACAATAGTTTAGATTTTTATATAAGTGCTTTTTTTCAAAATCACAACGTTGCTTTGCACAGACACGTGAAGATCCAAGTAGTGTGCAGGTCTTCAGCAACCCATGCTTGTCGTATAAGGCGACTATGCTTGTCATGAGAGGCGACTTACGGGATTGGCTGGTCAGGCTCGCTGACTTGGTTGCTGCATGTCATCGTATCCCAATTGGGTGGATTGATGCTGATGATGTCAATCACTATATTGTCTGGTCCAGACTAGATTATTTACTTATCGGAGTTAAACAACAAACAACAAACAAACTTTTAAAGGCAACAATGACCATTTTAAGGGCAAATACATATGCAACATGCTCTATACCTAAACGCTCATATATATACATACATATACACGCACGCACGCACGCACGCACGCACGCACGCACGCACGCACACACACACACACACACATATATATATATATATATATATATATATATATATATATGGGTGTGTGTGTGGTGTGCGTGAGTGGATATCTTACGTCATAAGAGTAGTATTGCTGTCTCACAGGGACGAGAACAGACATGACATTTTTTTTTTCCAATATCTGACAATATGTAAAACCATGAGCAATATATGTGGCCCACCAGGAGATTAGGGATCCTATGAATGAAAGATCACATTTTCACTTTCCATTACAGTTTAAAACTACAGTATCTTCAGCACACACACATAAAAAAAATCATTATCTTCAATTAATATTTATGACAGAGAAACATGACATCAAACAATTGAACTCAGTTTCCGATTTATAACTGTTTATGTAATAATTGCAGTTTTAAGACTTAGTGTCTGATGAACTGAAAGTAGACCTGTATGCTGAAATGTTTTGAAATAATGTTTTCTATTACATTACGAACTATCGAGAGTGAGATATTTTGGTACAGTCCGACCTCACTCAAGAACGTTGACGTCAAACGTCTTTATGACGTCAAAGCACAGTTGTACCAAAGGTCCGATAAGGTCCCTTCTCCTGGTGGGTCGCATATCATGCATATATCAGAAATCATACTGAGGCAAAAACGAAAGGCAATAAACAACTCCAGAATGTATAGTTGAAATATGCCATGTGCAGCAACAAACACTTGGCATCCTATTATATTTATGTCCAGTATAATTTGATTTGGCTCAGAATTGCAGGGCACTGTGCAGGGTAAATACAATTTATTAAATACACTACTTAAACATACTGAATGAAGTATTTTGCTTATTGGATCAGAACAATATTACGACGCAAATAAAGTAAATCTAGATCAACATCAATCTTAACAGAACTGAATCAATTGAAAATCAAACCTTGTCCAATGTTACAATAGTCGCCTGTATAGTCTCCACTACAACCAAACGTGCAGATTCCATTTTGCCGATTACAGATGTTTCTCAGGCAGTTCTTGCTACAGGCGTGATCACAGAGATCCTCAAACCACCCCGGCACACACCCCTCCGAGCACCTCCCTGTCTCTTTGTGGCAGTGCCTGATGTTTCTCCCTGGATTGGCGATACAGTTGGAAGGGCAGTCTTTGCTGCAGTTTTCTCCATATTTTCCCCAAATGCAGCTCTCTTGACCGTGTGCTGTAAGTAGTGAAAAGTTGAAATAGAAATATGAGGGTCAGACCACATTGACAATCACGTTATAGTTATGAAGTGTATGCAATAGAGCAGTGGTGTCTGGAGTCAACATTTGGAAAAAGGTCTCCCGGAGGTATATCAGGATATATTTGTTATCAACGGAAAGCTTGGAATATATAATCAGGCATGAACATGTCTTAGGAGGTGTTTCCATTGTTTAGAGTTAGTGAGTTTGGTTTAACGTCGTTTGTAACAGTATTCCAATTATATAGCGGCTTGTCAGCTTAATGTGGGAAGAAAGACCGAAGTAATGTAGGTCTCAGACGTTTACCACTTCGGTGAAACCGATGAGCACGGGTATGGTGCTCACAAGCCTTGAAACATACTTGGGGTGAATCATAGGTTTCTGGCGTGCTCAAGGGACGCAACTCGCGGCGCCTTAGACGACTGCCCACCCCCACCCTCCCCCAATTATTTAGAAGGAGCACAACAACTACATAAACATGAATCATTATTTACCATGAATTTGTATTTTACTTAAAACGTAAATGTTTGTGATGCTTCTTGTACTGTTCCTTCAATCAAAAAAATATAAATTGTCAAAGCAGGGTTATGGTCAGGTCAAAACGTATTAAAAGCATAACATTACTTTTTTCTTCATTTAGTTATGTGTTTATTGTAAAGTAAACGTTATGATTTGCTATTGGAGAAAAAAGTGCACAATTGAAAGCAATGACTGCTCCCTTTCTATATGGACAGAGGTGTCAGTCTGTGGTACATGTTGTTACTCTGTCTGGCGCTTAGCATTAAGATGATAAAACAAGGTCTGGTGTGTTGTATTTATATGGACAGAGGTGTTAGTCTGGGGTTCATGTTGTTACCCTGCCTGGCACTTAGCATTAAGATGATAAAACAAGGTCTGGTGTGTTATATTTATATGGACAGAGGTGTTAGTCTGTGGTACATGTTGTTACTCTGTCTGGCACTTAGCATTAAGATGATAAAACAAGGTATGGTGTGTTGTATTTATATGGACAGAGGTGTTAGTCTGTGGTTCATGTTGTTACTCTGTCTGGCACTTAGCATTAAGATGATAAAACAAGGTCTGGTGTGTTGTATTTATATAGACAGATGGTGTTAGTCTGTGGTTCATGTTGTTACTCTGTCTGGCACTTAGCATTAAGATGATAAAACAAGGTCTGGTGTGTTGTATTTATATGGACAGAGGTGTCAGTCTGTGGTACATGTTGTTACTCTGCCTGGCACTTAGCATTAAGATGATAAAACAAGGTCTGGTGTGTTGTATTTATATAGACAGATGGTGTTAGTCTGTGGTTCATGTTGTTACTCTGTCTGGTGCTTAGCATTAAGATGATAAAACAAGGTCTGGTGTGTTGTATTTATATGGACAGAGGTGTTAGTCTGTGGTACATGTTGTTACTCTGTCTGGTGCTTAGCATTAAGATGATAAAACAAGGTCTGGTGTGTTGTATTTATATGGACAGAGGTGTTAGTCTGTGGTACATGTTGTTACTCTGCCTGGTGCTTAGCATTAAGATGATAAAACAAGGTCTGGTGTGTTGTATTTATATGGACAGAGGTGTCAGTATGTGGTTCATGTTGTAACTCTGCCTGGCACTTAGCATTAAGATGATACAACAAGGTCTGGTGTGTTGTATTTATATGGACAGAGGTGTAAGTATGTGGTACATGTTGTAACTCTGCCTGGCACTTAGCATTAAGATGATACAACAAGGTCTGGTGTGTTGTATTTATATGGACAAAGGTGTAAGTCTGTGGTTCATGTTGTTACTCTGATGGGCACTTAGCATTAAGATGATAAAACAAGGTCTGGTGTGTTGTATTTATATGGACAGAGGTGTTAGTCTGTGGTACATGTTGTTACTCTGGCTGGCACTTAGCATTAAGATGATAAAACAAGGTATGGTGTGTTGTATTTATATGGACAGATGGTGTTAGTCTGTGGTTCATGTTGTCACTCTGATGGGCGCTTAGCATTAAGATGATAAAACAAGGTCTGGTGTGTTGTATTTATATGGACAGAGTTGTTAGTCTGTGGTACATGTTGTTACTCTGCCTTGTGCTTAGCATTAAGATGATAAAACAAGGTCTGGTGTGTTGTATTTATATGGACAGAGGTGTTAGTCTGTGGTACATGTTGTTACTCTGGCTGGCACTTAGCATTAAGATGATAAAACAAGGTATGGTGTGTTGTATTTATGTTGACAGATGGTGTTAGTCTGTGGTTCATGTTGTCACTCTGATGGGCACTTAGCATTAAGATGATAAAACAAGGTCTGGTGTGTTGTATTTATATGGACAAAGGTGTAAGTCTGTGGTTCATGTTGTTACTCTGATGGGCACTTAGCATTAAGATGATAAAACAAGGTCTGGTGTGTTGTATTTATATGGACAGAGGTGTTAGTCTGTGGTACATGTTGTTACTCTGGCTGGCACTTAGCATTAAGATGATAAAACAAGGTATGGTGTGTTGTATTTATATGGACAGATGGTGTTAGTCTGTGGTTCATGTTGTCACTCTGATGGGCGCTTAGCATTAAGATGATAAAACAAGGTCTGGTGTGTTGTATTTATATGGACAGAGTTGTTAGTCTGTGGTACATGTTGTTACTCTGCCTTGTGCTTAGCATTAAGATGATAAAACAAGGTCTGGTGTGTTGTATTTATATGGACAGAGGTGTTAGTCTGTGGTACATGTTGTTACTCTGGCTGGCACTTAGCATTAAGATGATAAAACAAGGTATGGTGTGTTGTATTTATGTTGACAGATGGTGTTAGTCTGTGGTTCATGTTGTCACTCTGATGGGCACTTAGCATTAAGATGATAAAACAAGGTATGGTGTGTTGTATTTATATACACAGAGGTGTTAGTCTGTGGTACATGTTGTTACTCTGCGTGGCGCTTAGTATTAAGATGATAAAACAAGGTCTGGTGTGTTGTATTTATATGGACAGAGGTGTTAGTCTGTGGTACATGTTGTTACTCTGCCTGGCACTTAGCATTAAGATGATAAAACAAGGTCTGGTGTATTGTATTTATATGGACAGAGGTGTTAGTCTGTGGTACATGTTGTAACTCAGCCTGGCACTTAGCATTAAGATGATAAAAGAAGGTCTGGTGTGTTGTATTTATATGGACAGAGGTGTTAGTCTGTGGTACATGTTGTCACTCTGTCTGGCACTTAGCATTAAGATGATAAAACAAGGTCTGGTGTGTTGTATTTATATGGACAGAAGGTGTTAGTCTGTGGTTCATGTTGTCACTCTGATGGGCGCTTAGCATTAAGATGATAAAACAAGGTCTGGTGTGTTGTATTATATAGACAGAGGTGTTAGTCTGTGGTACATGTTGTGACTCTGCCTGGCGCTTAGCATTAAGATGATAAAACAAGGTCTGGTGTGTTGTATTTATATGGACAGATGGTGTTAGTCTGTGGTACATGTTGTTACTCTGCCTGATGCTTAGCATTAAGATGATAAAACAAGGTCTGGTGTGTTGTATTTATATGGACAGGGGTGTTAGTCTGTGGTTCATGTTGTTACTCTGCCTGATGCTTAGCATTAAGATGATAAAACAAGGTCTGATGTGTTGTATTTATATGGACAGAGGTGTTAGTCTGTGGTACATGTTGTCACTCTGTCTGGCGCTTAGCATTAAGATGATAAAACAAGGTCTGGTGTGTTGTATTTATATGGACAAAGGTGTAAGTCTGTGGTTCATGTTGTTACTCTGATGGGCACTTAGCATTAAGATGATAAAACAAGGTCTGGTGTGTTGTATTTATATGGACAGAGGTGTTAGTCTGTGGTACATGTTGTTACTCTGGCTGGCACTTAGCATTAAGATGATAAAACAAGGTATGGTGTGTTGTATTTATATGGACAGATGGTGTTAGTCTGTGGTTCATGTTGTCACTCTGATGGGCGCTTAGCATTAAGATGATAAAACAAGGTCTGGTGTGTTGTATTTATATGGACAGAGTTGTTAGTCTGTGGTACATGTTGTTACTCTGCCTTGTGCTTAGCATTAAGATGATAAAACAAGGTCTGGTGTGTTGTATTTATATGGACAGAGGTGTTAGTCTGTGGTACATGTTGTTACTCTGGCTGGCACTTAGCATTAAGATGATAAAACAAGGTATGGTGTGTTGTATTTATGTTGACAGATGGTGTTAGTCTGTGGTTCATGTTGTCACTCTGATGGGCACTTAGCATTAAGATGATAAAACAAGGTATGGTGTGTTGTATTTATATACACAGAGGTGTTAGTCTGTGGTACATGTTGTTACTCTGCGTGGCGCTTAGTATTAAGATGATAAAACAAGGTCTGGTGTGTTGTATTTATATGGACAGATGGTGTTAGTCTGTGGTTCATGTTGTGACTCTGCCTGGCGCTTAGCATTAAGATGATAAAACAAGGTCTGGTGTGTTGTATTTATATGGACAGAGGTGATAGTCTGTGGTACATGTTGTTACTCTGCCTGGCACTTAGCATTAAGATGATAAAACAAGGTCTGGTGTATTGTATTTATATGGACAGAGGTGTTAGTCTGTGGTACATGTTGTAACTCAGCCTGGCACTTAGCATTAAGATGATAAAAGAAGGTCTGGTGTGTTGTATTTATATGGACAGAGGTGTTAGTCTGTGGTACATGTTGTCACTCTGTCTGGCACTTAGCATTAAGATGATAAAACAAGGTCTGGTGTGTTGTATTTATATGGACAGAAGGTGTTAGTCTGTGGTTCATGTTGTCACTCTGATGGGCGCTTAGCATTAAGATGATAAAACAAGGTCTGGTGTGTTGTATTATATAGACAGAGGTGTTAGTCTGTGGTACATGTTGTGACTCTGCCTGGCGCTTAGCATTAAGATGATAAAACAAGGTCTGGTGTGTTGTATTTATATGGACAGATGGTGTTAGTCTGTGGTACATGTTGTTACTCTGCCTGATGCTTAGCATTAAGATGATAAAACAAGGTCTGGTGTGTTGTATTTATATGGACAGATGGTGTTAGTCTGTGGTTCATGTTGTTACTCTGCCTTGTGCTTAGCATTAAGATGATAAAACAAGGTCTGGTGTGTTGTATTTATATGGACAAAGGTGTAAGTCTGTGGTTCATGTTGTTACTCTGATGGGCGCTTAGCATTAAGATGATAAAACAAGGTCTGGTGTGTTGTATTTATATGGACAGAGGTGTTAGTCTGTGGTTCATGTTGTTACTCTGCCTGATGCTTAGCATTAAGATGATAAAACAAGGTCTGGTGTGTTGTATTTATATGGACAGGGGTGTTAGTCTGTGGTTCATGTTGTTACTCTGCCTGATGCTTAGCATTAAGATGATAAAACAAGGTCTGATGTGTTGTATTTATATGGACAGAGGTGTTAGTCTGTGGTACATGTTGTCACTCTGTCTGGCGCTTAGCATTAAGATGATAAAACAAGGTCTGGTGTGTTGTATTTATATGGACAAAGGTGTAAGTCTGTGGTTCATGTTGTTACTCTGATGGGCACTTAGCATTAAGATGATAAAACAAGGTCTGGTGTGTTGTATTTATATGGACAGAGGTGTTAGTCTGTGGTACATGTTGTTACTCTGGCTGGCACTTAGCATTAAGATGATAAAACAAGGTATGGTGTGTTGTATTTATATGGACAGATGGTGTTAGTCTGTGGTTCATGTTGTCACTCTGATGGGCGCTTAGCATTAAGATGATAAAACAAGGTCTGGTGTGTTGTATTTATATGGACAGAGTTGTTAGTCTGTGGTACATGTTGTTACTCTGCCTTGTGCTTAGCATTAAGATGATAAAACAAGGTCTGGTGTGTTGTATTTATATGGACAGAGGTGTTAGTCTGTGGTACATGTTGTTACTCTGGCTGGCACTTAGCATTAAGATGATAAAACAAGGTATGGTGTGTTGTATTTATGTTGACAGATGGTGTTAGTCTGTGGTTCATGTTGTCACTCTGATGGGCACTTAGCATTAAGATGATAAAACAAGGTATGGTGTGTTGTATTTATATACACAGAGGTGTTAGTATGTGGTACATGTTGTTACTCTGCGTGGCGCTTAGTATTAAGATGATAAAACAAGGTCTGGTGTGTTGTATTTATATGGACAGATGGTGTTAGTCTGTGGTTCATGTTGTGACTCTGCCTGGCGCTTAGCATTAAGATGATAAAACAAGGTCTGGTGTGTTGTATTTATATGGACAGAGGTGATAGTCTGTGGTACATGTTGTTACTCTGCCTGGCACTTAGCATTAAGATGATAAAACAAGGTCTGGTGTATTGTATTTATATGGACAGAGGTGTTAGTCTGTGGTACATGTTGTAACTCAGCCTGGCACTTAGCATTAAGATGATAAAAGAAGGTCTGGTGTGTTGTATTTATATGGACAGAGGTGTTAGTCTGTGGTACATGTTGTCACTCTGTCTGGCACTTAGCATTAAGATGATAAAACAAGGTCTGGTGTGTTGTATTTATATGGACAGAAGGTGTTAGTCTGTGGTTCATGTTGTCACTCTGATGGGCGCTTAGCATTAAGATGATAAAACAAGGTCTGGTGTGTTGTATTATATAGACAGAGGTGTTAGTCTGTGGTACATGTTGTGACTCTGCCTGGCGCTTAGCATTAAGATGATAAAACAAGGTCTGGTGTGTTGTATTTATATGGACAGATGGTGTTAGTCTGTGGTACATGTTGTTACTCTGCCTGATGCTTAGCATTAAGATGATAAAACAAGGTCTCGTGTGTTGTATTTATATGGACAGATGGTGTTAGTCTGTGGTTCATGTTGTTACTCTGCCTTGTGCTTAGCATTAAGATGATAAAACAAGGTCTGGTGTGTTGTATTTATATGGACAAAGGTGTAAGTCTGTGGTTCATGTTGTTACTCTGATGGGCGCTTAGCATTAAGATGATAAAACAAGGTCTGGTGTGTTGTATTTATATGGACAGAGGTGTTAGTCTGTGGTTCATGTTGTTACTCTGCCTGATGCTTAGCATTAAGATGATAAAACAAGGTCTGGTGTGTTGTATTTATATGGACAGATGGTGTTAGTCTGTGGTTCATGTTGTTACTCTGCCTTGTGCTTAGCATTAAGATGATAAAACAAGGTCTGGTGTGTTGTATTTATATGGACAAAGGTGTAAGTCTGTGGTTCATGTTGTTACTCTGATGGGCGCTTAGCATTAAGATGATAAAACAAGGTCTG
Source organism: Haliotis rufescens (assembly GCF_023055435.1). Lineage (NCBI taxonomy): Eukaryota > Metazoa > Mollusca > Gastropoda > Lepetellida > Haliotidae > Haliotis > Haliotis rufescens. The sequence goes on from NW_025963836.1 coordinate 189,493, forward strand.
GTGTGTTGTATTTATATGGACAGAGGTGTTAGTCTGTGGTACATGTTGTCACTCTGTCTGGCACTTAGCATTAAGATGATAAAACAAGGTATGGTGTGTTGTATTTATATGGACAGAGGTGTTAGTCTGTGGTACATGTTGTCACTCTGTCTGGCACTTAGCATTAAGATGATAAAACAAGGTCTGGTGTGTTGTATTTATATGGACAGATGGTGTTAGTCTGTGGTTCATGTTGTCACTCTGATGGGCGCTTAGCATTAAGATGATAAAACAAGGTCTGGTGTGTTGTATTATATAGACAGAGGTGTTAGTCTGTGGTACATGTTGTGACTCTGCCTGGCGCTTAGCATTAAGATGATAAAACAAGGTCTGGTGTGTTGTATTTATATGGACAGATGGTGTTAGTCTGTGGTACATGTTGTGACTCTGCCTGGCGCTTAGCATTAAGATGATAAAACAAGGTCTGGTGTGTTGTATTTATATGGACAGATGGTGTTAGTCTGTGGTACATGTTGTGACTCTGCCTGGCGCTTAGCATTAAGATGATAAAACAAGGTCTGGTGTGTTGTATTTATATGGACAGATGGTGTTAGTCTGTGGTACATGTTGTTACTCTGTCTGGCGCTTAGCATTAAGATGATAAATTGAAACAAGGTCTTGTCGACTCAGAGGCAGTGTCTGATTGGTGTGTCCATGTTAAATTGTTATATGACATCTATGACACCAGCATTAGTTCTGACTAGTGCAATGATCGACACACATATAAACGCACGTACATGAACACACACACACGCACGCACGCACGCACGCACGCGCGCGCGCGCATATATACACACATACAAACATACACACTCGCACATACATAGACATAAACACATATATACACAAACATACACAAACATGCATACATGCATATATACAGACATACATAAATAGAGACATATACAAATATGCACCCATATGCACGCACAAACATAAACACACTCGCATATACAAACATACACAGATACACACACAAACACACACACACACACACACACACACACACACACACACACACACACACACACACACACACACACACACACACACACGCAATAGCCTCACAAACAGAACCCTTTGCGAATTGTTAATGACATTAAAACTAATTTTTGCCAAAGGCACAGAAACAAGCAGCAAGTGGCGGCATGAGCGACTGTGTATTCGATATTTGCATGGTGGTGTCGAAGAGGTGAGGTGGGGTGAAATGGGGTCTAGCGTCCAAGATTATTGTGCTTATAAAGTGACGCGCATGCACGTGAACATGTACGTGTGTGTGTGTACGTGTGTGTGTTAGTGCGTGCGTGCGTGCGTGCTTGTGTGCGTGTGTGCGTGCGTGTACTGGTCCGGACTTATTTAATGCCGATTTACAGTGCTAGTTCACTGAGATACCATGCCGAGCCAACCAGTCCTTGTTTTATCACCTTTATACCGAGCGCCAGACAGGGTATCAACAAGTACCATATTTTAACGTATTTTGGTATGACGCGGCCGGGGATCGACACCCGAACCTTCTGCTCTCCGGGCGGACGCTCTACCACAAGACCACGGAGGCGGTCAGGTGGCGACGAAGAACGTGGCATAGTGGTGTCAACATATAAGAGCGCTAGGTTATGAACAGGGTCACAACATCCTATACAACCCTAAATGCTCAAACAGCCTTGTATCATTTCAGTACTCACTGACTATCAGCAGAGTTTGGTAGAGGACAAGCACGGCTCGAGAGGCATCCATGTTGTAGTGCCTGCAAATAAAAATAAATAGTTATCATATTTAGCTGGGATTCTTTTGCATAATTTATTCCTCCCAAGTCGAACCAAAATGTATGATTCAACATGTCAAATAATAAAGCAGGCACCTGCTGTATTAAATCACCAAGTTAAATACTACATACTGCTACAGGACACCACACCGATGTGACTATACTAACACCGATCTAGATGTGACTGCAGCTAAATTAAGTAAAGTCAGTATTCTTCACCTATATTTTACTCTATCATATGAAGTTATCATATTTTGTAAATGAGAGTGAGAGTGTATGTGCGGGATCATACATGCCCTGTATCGGTTTCACATGAAAGGCACATAGGTGTTAAATTTTCTCTATAACTTTCTTTGGGAGTGCTTTCAGCTTCTGCTCCAGTGTCGGCGATTAATTAGATGGAACTAAGTTATTTTATATCAATGTACTCTTTGATCTTTTTTCGAAATACTCTAACACTTACGTCAGTTGATATGGGATAAAGATATAATTCCCGACGATGTGAATAGTCATTAAATATTGTTTAAATTTTCCGAAACAATAAGCATTTAAAAAAAATAATAAAACATGATATTTGTTTGGGAGATAACGTTTAGGGGAGCAGTTATTAGCATTAATTAAGCGAATGCTCCGTAACCATGATTTATGCCTGTAACATTTGTTTATTATGTTCACACTTGTTAATGACATAGATTCACGTGTAATATTAATCTAATATTTTTAATCAGCTTGCTTACAACCAATTTGAATATTTATTTTAAGATTGCGTTCATTTTTGCAGTTATTCCCTTTAAGCTAAATAATGCAATCAGCTGTATATATTGTCTGTGTTAACAGTAATAGCTGCTACAAGGGAGGCAACTCTATGTGTTAAAGGCCTGCAGCGAACACTCAGTTGTAGCGAGGGGGGAAGTTTTGATAAGTCTATGTCAGCATGGACAGAAGAATGGAATCCGTTTGGTGTTCCTTGCTATTCCAGGCACCTGTCTGTGAGAGATCCAGACCGACGGAACGAAAATGGCTACAAAAACAAATTTAGCATTCACGCATTCATTGCATTCCTTGTAAAATCAAACCCATGACTCATTACCATTGTACAACAGTTACTAAGCACCATACAATTTGACCAGGTTACATGTTGAGGCGATATATTTGGCAGGCTGGATGCGCAGAAACCGACATACTCTGTTCATGGATTTGCAAGCGTGAAACGTTTGTATGTGTTTTATTCCGTTGGCCTCAGTGATTTTTTTCACAACACATGCCGGATGTACTTTTCTACGTTTGTAAGGAAATCGTTGGTTCACAAGTCTCGAGAGTCCTGAAATTATTTTCCCGTTTTGAAATTAAGATAGAAAAGGTCAATATTCGCAACCACACACATCGTATTACGACATGTTTGTATTGAAAAAAGTTAAACTGGTATAAATAAGGATGTGGTTGCCAGTAATTTATTAAATTAAATAAAAATGTATGTGTTTTTGCATTTGGAATGGTTTACAGATATATGGAACTGTGAAAACAATGTGTTGACATCTGATTGATCGCGTTCACTCAATAGATCTACCTCCCTGATGTTAAGACTCTTTTGACTAACCACAGGCTCATATTTATATGCACGATCGCTGTCTGGTCACTGAGCGAAACTTAACATTTTCATGGATGTCTGGAGAACACAACAGAGTAGCAGTCTGCAAGGGAGCTCTCCATTGTGACGTTAGGTCACATGATGACAACTCTCGTGGTCGCCGTTCGTGACCTACTGGTGTTATTCCGGAACAAGCCGAATAGCGACTCGCCCCACTCTCGTGGCTATTTGTGCGACCTGGTTCCCTAAAAGAGCAAACGGGCTAAAGAATTGTCAACTCGTTGTGTGATGATTCACGTACTTTTCTAAATATATTATATTATTTCAGATGCAATTTAAAACACACCAGGACACGCAGTATTACACAGTATGATTGAACATATTTAACAGTATATTGGGTATAGGTTTCGATGCAAGACATGTGTAAAACAAAATAGTATTCATGAGGGATTCCATGATAGGCCAGGGCGACGAGTCTTCTTGCAAGTCACGGAAAGGGGTGAGTGGTGACGAACCATCGCAATTGGTAGAATACAAAAGGTCACTCATTTTGATATAAAGGAAATAGCCTAACGTTTTTCTAAAATCATTTATTTTAATCAGTCTACGGGCATGGCACTATTATGCATTATTATCGGGAAAAAAACCTTGCGTATTTTTCATATAATTTTACACGGGGAGCGAAAATTGATCTGGGAAAGGGACAACTACAGACTGTTCACATTTCCTTGTATATATACGGTGTTCGTAAACCATAGCCGTTTCCCCTATAATTGGAATAATATCATTATTGTTTTGAATGGGTCACTGAACACATTATTACAGTAAAGAAACATGCTTGCGTACTTCAATATCAATTAAACGGGAGACGAACGTTGGCATTGGACAACTCCAGATTGCCTTTTATGGGGTGTTGGAAAATCATCGCCCCTAACCCTGGAATTATAAAATAATTATTTTGAATATGTTCGCCACTAACTGGCCATCCTACACATTATCATGTGAAGTAAACATCCTTGTGTACAGACTACTTATAATGCCTTGAAAAAAGCCTGTTGGAAATCCCCCCCCACCCCCAACAATAAGTTTAATACAATTATGTTGAACTATTTACGCTTTTGACAGGTCATTCTTAAACAATATTAAATAAACAAATGAAAAACTATAAAATAAAGCAAACCATGCTCAATGTCACACCAGAGTCGAAGTAAAAACACTATTTTTATGAAAGGTTATTTTACATTACTGTAGGTTTTCTTCTATAGCTGGCATATTCACAGATACCCGTCTTCTATGTTTGGTTGATGCTACTTACATAACTACATACTACAGTGTTTATATGTAAGGGAAATAGGGTTGGAAAAACAAAGTAAGGCAGAAAGTGAGCAGGGCTCACTAATATCCCCGACCTCCACTCCAACATCTGCTGGGGAACATTCTACATATTGGAGATATATTGATGTCTTAACGTGTCAGCTGACTTTTCTTACAAAGCACAATGATATAACACAGCAATGGCATGATTCAAAGATGCAGTGGTGCATCAGCGGCAAGCTTAGCCGGATACAGTACACTTGACCTGACATGAGTTTGTCGCCGGATTTCCTTTCAGGTCGAAAGTATACAAATAAGTTCAAAACATGAAAAAAGGCAATATTTTCTCTGAAAATTCATTTATCGAAATAAGTAAAAATTGTCCAAATAAAGTTTAAAAATTGCTGTATTTTTTCAGAAACCCAAATATTGAAATGAAACTTTGCACTGCACCACTCCTATTGATAAAGAACGTGTTCGCAAAGTGTGAGAGAAAATTGTATGCAGATATTGTGTAAGATTTTATGTTTCTTAAATGTACATCCATCCAGTTATTAAAACTGACCATGTTTTTTTTCCATATTTAGTTCTGTCTTTTTCAACATGATGACTTATGCTGATGTGACCACAGATATTTCAAGCAGGTGACATTTGGTTCGGAACTGTGGGTGATGTGTTTAGCTAAACTGTGCACTCATGGACATGTAATAGCTGTTGAATGTTTTTTTTTAATTTTGAAATAAATATATATAACGTTACTTTTTGAAATCTGTGGGAAATAATTTCGTTGTGTGTTACCATGACAGTAGCACTGCACGCAAATAATCAATTGGAAAGAGTCGCGTCCCTTGCAAAGCGTCATACCACTCGATAAAAAAAGCCTTAATCTGAGATAGATATTGATGTGATCAAATCTCGTTAATTTCCGAAATACGAGTAGATTTTTAACACTGCTTTATTAATGATATGGCATTCAGAAATGTATTTTTTTATCAATATACTTTCTATCATATGCTTATTAAATGCTTTAATCTACTATTTCGATGGTACAGTTCCTTTGAGGAAAGTATCGCTGTATGATGCCTCGCGAAAAATATACCCCCAGCGTTGGGGAAAGCCCCACACTTTAACCACAGCAGTCTGACACGTGTTATGTTCTCCTATATCACTTGGGTATGAGGACAGCATCAGTGAACAGCATGGCGACTCTAGTAGCTGTTTATGTAGCGTCAGCGTGTCTATGAACAATAGAACAGGTATATGTGTATGTGCGGAGTGCGTCACTCGCCTTCACCACTGGGGGTATGAGGAGAACATCAGTGAACAACATGGCGACTCTAGTAACTACATGTATATGTAGCGTCAGCGTAACTATGAACAATAGAAAAGGAATATGTGTATGTGCGGAGTGCGTCACTCGCCTTCACCACTGTGGGTATGAGGACAGCATCAGTGAACAGCATGGCGGCTGCCAGTGAGTACATACCAAGCCGCTGGCGCCTGCGCATGCACCGAGAACATCAATACAAAGACAGAACATGAGGCAATCTGGTACATTACACTGGTCACTTACCGTACAACGCAGAAACTACTGCTACAGTCAAGACTACATTGTTAATCCCGATGTGGATCTCCGTCTCTCTCGGTTAATGATCCGATATCTGCACGTGTGTGTCACTGCTTTGTGTTGTTAATGCATTAGGTGCATAGCTATGTAGGTCAACCGAGGCCTGCGCATGTCGCAAGCGAAATAATAGACTGGGTAGTTAGTCTGGATTGTATAAAAGATCATGACGTCAGCTATTGGAATACGTTTTATCTTAATCTAAGTTTCTAAGTGTGATGTTGAGCAACAAACAAGGAAATAGTGTTGTGTTGTCTGCTTCCTATTTAATCATGTGTTTTACAACCTCATTGCGTGGACAGGTGAGGTGAGGTGAAATGGGGTTTAACGTCACGTCAAAGATTATTGCACTCATATAGCGACGTGCATGTACGTGTGTGTGTTTGTGTGGCTGCTTGTATTAGTCCGGACTGATGCCGATTTATAGTGCTAGCTCACTGAGATACCATGCCGCAGTTTAACATGAATACCCCACTCAGACACAGTATACTGACTCCGAGCCGACCAGTCCTTATTTTAGCCCCTTAATGCCGAGCGCCAGACAGGGTAACAACAAGTACCATAGTTTAACGTATTTTGGTATGACGCGGCGGGATTCGAACCCCGGCCTTCCACTCTCCGGGCGGACGCTCTACCACTAGACCACGGAGGAGGTCCGTGAACAGTGGGAGAAAGGGTTGGGACATTGACACATGCACACAAACACAAAACTACCAATACGAGAACAGGAGCTGATGTAGCTAAACATAAAGCGTAGGGCATCATGAAATATAAATGTCAAGATCGATCGTCAGGAGAAACATCAATCTTGAAAAAAACAGAGCAACAATATAACACTCAACACATGCGAACCATTGCACTTAGATCACGCAATTCATCCGTGCACGTGGGTAGGAGTCAGTTTTAATTTTCAGATATATCGCTCTGACCCAGGACTAGTGTTAATCCCATCTAATCCAGGAGTAGTGTTGAATCGCCCTGATCCAGAAGTATTGTTGAATTGCTCTGATCAAGGAGTATTGTTGATCCCATCTGATCCAGGGGTATTGTTAATCCTATCTGATCCAGGAGTATTGTTGATCCTATCTGATCCAGAAGTATTGTTGAATCGCTCTGATCCAGGAGTATTGTTGATCCCATCTGATCTAGGGGTATTGCTAAATCTCTCTGATCCAGTGTAGTGTTGAATCGCCCTGATCCAGGGGTAGTGATGAATCGCTCTGATCCAGGAGTAGTGTTGAATCGCTCTGTTCAGGAGTAGTATTGAATCGCTCTGATCCAGGAGTAGTGTTGAATCGCTCTGATCCAGGAGTAGTGTTGAGTCGCTCTGATCCAGGAGTAGTGCTGAATCGCTCTGATCAAAGAGTAGTGTTGAATCGCTCTGATCCAGGAGTAGTGTTGAGTCGCTCTGATCCAGGAGTATTGTTGATCCCATCTGATCTAGGGGTATTGCTAAATCTCTCTGATCCAGTGTAGTGTTGAATCGCTCTGATCCAGGAGTATTGTTGAATCGCTCTGATCAAAGAGTATTGTTGAATCGCTCTGATCAAGGAGTAGTGTTGAATCACTGTGATCCAGGAGTAGTGTTGAATCGCTCTGTTCAGGAGTAGTATGGAATCGCTCTGATCCAGGAGAACTGTTGAATCGGTCTGATCCAGGAGTATTGTTGAATCGCTCTGCTCCAGGGGTAGTGATGAATCATTTGATCAAAGAGTATTGTTGAATCGTTCTGATCAAGGAGTAGTGTTGAATCGCTCTGATCCAGGAGAAGTGTTGAATCGGTCTGATCCAGGAGTATTGTTGAATCGCTCTGATCCAGGGGTAGTGATGAATCATTTGATCAAAGAGTATTGTTGAATCGCTCTGATCAAGGAGTAGTGTTGAATCACTGTGATCCAGGAGTAGTGTTGAATCGCTCTGTTCCAGGAGTAGTGTTGAATCGCTCTGATTCAGGAGTAGTGTTGAGTCGCTCTGATCCAGGAGTAGTTTGGTTCTCTCTGTTCCAGGAGTATTGTTGAATCGCTCTGTTCCAGGAGTAGTGTTGAATCGCTCTGATCCAGGAGTAGTGTTGAATCGCTAGGATCCAGGACTAGTGTTGAATCTCTAGGATCCAGGAGTAGTGCTGATTCGCATTCTGCACAGAAACATGCGCATTTTGTAAGCTCTCTATTCGTGAATTAATGTGCATGTAGTGCCAGACAGGGAATGTGCTGTCTACAACCTGATAAACTCAAAAGGGCTATTGACGTGCGGTACACTGAAGATCTCAGCGAGAGGTGACCAGTATGTCTCACGAGACACAACACAAGTTCAGAGTCGATTAATCAGAAATCGAGTGGAAACCGCGAATCAAATTGCTGTTCACTCTCACCAGACCACTGAATTCAAGGCACTGACAGTTGATCTGCATGCTCGAGACCTTGTGTTGTAGCACCATTTACAAATCGACACATTCTAGCCAGACGTCGATGGCGGTGAGAACGAAACACATTGGGGAAATCGACGATGAACTCGGGTGAACTGTTCACTCTGGACTTTGTGTAGCTGTGGAAGTGTCTGGAGGCGTCCGAACGAAGGTCACGGAAATGTAAACGTTTGCTTGTTATTTAACGCCGCACTCACCAATATTCAAGCTATATGACGGCGAGTTTCGAGTTTGGACCCGACAATCCAGTGATTGGCATCATAAGTAAGTTAGTTTTAGAAGGTTGATGAAAATGGCAGGGCTGACTATATACCTATACTCTGTACATGAACAAATGTTCCCCGAGCCTTTCGCACGTGCACCTCTCGCACTTTACCGATTTGGGTTTTGACATGCGTATCCCGGGGCAAGTATACCATTCATTTTGGACCAACTCAAGCACTTTTATCATTCACCTTAATATTATTTGCCCATGTTCATTGGCCTATTATGATCAAACATGGCCCTGATCAAGATAAAAGTAGTTTCTCTACCAAATCACAAGTACTGTACAAAAACTAAAATGCATAGAATAACATACTTTATAAAAATTGCATTAAACATATTTCGCATTTAAGAGAGAGCCAGAAGTCCTGATGTACATATTTAGTTGTTAATTTCACACCATTGTTCATATGTCGCCGTGGCTGAAGACTACAATCGTTACCCTCCCGTGCAGACTTCGTGGGTTCGTATACCGCTGGCGACAAACGTTTTTTTTTTATGAAATTGAATACAAATATAGGGAAAAAAGAAGTTCCGTCATTGCCAAGTGGTGTTTAACTAACAATTTAGTTGGTTAGACCACATTCAAAGACATCCTTTGTCTTTGCCATGGTTTAAAGCATAATCTAATGCGGTTCTTGGTGCGGATGAATAAGATATTGCTGAAGATTGATACGCATGAATTCTAATCGATTGAATGCTATTTATAAAATACTGGTGTTAATTGGGCATCTCATGTGAAAATGATTTTGTTTAAATCTGGTTTTGGTTATGCGTGGATATTGCAGGACTGTTGACATATACATTGTTTTATGGAATTATTCAAGAGAAGATGTATTGACATTGTTGTACAAAACTGGAGTCAAAAGATTAACAATTTCGCGTTCTTGAACCATTATGCGTCATATAAATCAATACTGGAAACTGAACTCATGCATTGCTAAGGATCCTGTAAGAGTTTGGGCGAAATTTCAGTGTTCAGCACATGGTTTAACAGTTCAAAAACTGCGCTAAAGCAGACAGTTTATGAAACCTGAATTAATGTTCTGTGATAATTTTGATTTATTAGAATTAGGAGATGAATATCATTTTGCACTGGTTTTGTATTTAAAAAATGCGTAATACACCTACGCGCATGGTATATGAAATAACTTGTACTCTTTGCCACGAGGCCTTCAATACTGAATAAACTCTCTCTGTATTGTGTTGCCATACATAGAAATGTAAAGAGAACAAGACTGGAGCCTCCCATAAAAATGTCATGTCACCATATTTAGGTTTATGATATAATTGATACTTCATATTTTCCTTCTCGCTGTGCGAAGACGCCAGTGTTGCTAAGCCTGTCGGTAACTATGTCCTGTCTGCTTTGTGTTTATGCAGGGACTATTCTCATTTACTCCACCGTTGTGTGTGTGCTGAAATGCTCCTATTGAATAGAGCTGTACGCAACGTGTTCACTCGTAGGAAGACCCCAGCAACCTTTGGTCGAAAGTCGCCTCAATGGCCCGTGTTGATCAGCGTTGGTTGAATGTGTGTCTTCATACCACTATGATGTGGTTCCTTGCCTCTAACAACAACCATTGACTCACGTGGTCTACAACACGTGCCTCCAACTGTAACCACTGACCCACGCGCTCATCCATTGACTCATAAGATCTACCACTTACCCCTCCCTGCAACTATTGTCACACGCAATCTACCACACACGCCCCTAACTGTAACCAATGACTCATACGCTCTACCACACACGCCCCTAACTGTAACCAATGACTCATACGCTCTACCACACACGCCCCTAACTGTAACCATTGACTCACTCGCTCTACCACACACGCCCCTCACTGCAACCAATGACTCACACGCTCTACCATACACGCCCCTAACCACAACCATTGACTCACACAATCTACCACACACGCCCCTAACTGTATCCATTGACTCACTCCCTCTACCACACACGCCCCTAACTGTAACCATTGACTCACTCCCTCTACCACACACGCCCCTTACTGTAACCATTGACTCACACAATCTACCACACACGCCCCAACTGCAACCATTGACTCACACAATCTACCACACACGCCCCTAACTGTATCCATTGACTCACTCCCTCTACCACACACGCCCCTAACTGTAACCATTGACTCACTCCCTCTACCACACACGCCCCCAACTGCAATCATTGACTCACACAATCTACCACACACGCCCCCAACTGCAATCATTGACTCACACAATCTACCACACACGCCCCAACTGCAACCATTGACACACACAATCTACCACACACGCCCCTAACTGCAACCATTGACTCACTCCCTCTACCACACACGCCCCTAACTGCAACCATTGACTCACTCCCTCTACCACACACGCCCCTAACTGTAACCATTGACTCACACAATCTACCACACACGCCCCTAACTGTAACAATTGACTCACACAATATACCACACACGCCCCCAACTGCAACCATTGACTCACACAATATACCACACACGCCCCAACTGCAACCATTGACTCACACAATATACCACACACGCCCCAACTGCAACCATTGACTCACTCCCTCTACCACACACGCCCCTAACTGTAACCATTGACTCACTCCCTCTACCACACACGCCCCAACTGCAACCATTGACTCACACAATCTACCACACACGTCCCAACTGCAACGACTAACTCAGAATCTACCACACATGCCTAAACTGCAACCATTGACTCACACAATCTACCACACACGCCCCTCTCCGCATCCATTCACTCACACAATCTACCACACACGCCCTTCTCCGCAACAATTGACTAACACAATCTTTCACACACGCCCCCAACTGCAACCATTGACTCACACAATATACCACACACGCCCCTAACTGCAACCACTGACTCACACAATCTACCACACACGCCCCTAACTGCAACCATTGACTCACACAATCTACCACACACGCCCCTAACTGCAACCATTGACTCACACAATCTACCACACACGTCCCAACTGCAACGACTGACTCACAATCTACCACACACGCCCCTAACTGCAACCATTTACTCACACAATATACCACACACGCCCCTCTCCGCATCCATTCACTCACACAATCTACCACACACGCCCTTCTCCGCAACAATTGACTAACACAATCTTTCACACACGCCCCCAACTGCAACCATTGACTCACACAATATACCACACACGCCCCTAACTGCAACCACTGACTCACACAATCTACCACACACGCCCCTAACTGCAACCACTGACTCACACAATCTACCACACACGCCCCCAACTGCAACCATTGACTCACACAATATACCACACACGCCCCTAACTGCAACCACTGACTCACACAATCTACCACACGCGCCCCTAACTGCAACCATTGACTCACACAATATACCACACATGCCTAAACTGCAACCATTGACTCACACAATCTACCACACACGCCCCTCTCCGCATCCATTCACTCACACAATCTACCACACACGCCCTTCTCCGCAACAATTGACTAACACAATCTTTCACACACGCCCCCAACTGCAACCATTGACTCACACAATATACCACACACGTCCCTAACTGCAACCATTTACTCACATAGTCTTTCACACACGCCCCTACCTGCAACCATTGACTCACACAATCTACCACACACGTCCCAACTGCACCGACTGACTCACACAATCTACCACACACGCCCCTAACTGCAACCATTGACTCACACAATCTACCATACACGCCCCAACTGCAACCACTGACTCACACAATCTATCACAAACGCCCCTAACTGCAACCATTGACCCACGCGCTCTAACACATACGCCCCTAACAGAAACCATTGACTAACAAGATCAACCACACACGCCCCCAACCGCAACCATTCACTCACACAATATACCAAACACGCCCATAACTGCAACCATTGACTCACACAATCTTTCACACACGCCCCTAACTGCAATCATTGACTCACTTAATCTACCACACACACCCCTCTCTGCAATCACTGATTCGCAAGGTCCTCCCTTCACGTCCGCAAACTAGTCAAATGACCACAAACCTACCCCTGCACTTCCCCATCTCTTGCAGGCACTGTCAACACTCCTTCTCACACACCATCTCTACCCCAACACACACACAACTGTAAACAGAATTAGCCCAGCGCTTCCCACAGCAGGTAATACAATGCACATGTCTATTCCCAATTACCATGCTCTACCCTGCTCTGCTGAGTTTCAAGCCCACGAGTCTTCCGCTGTCGTCCGCCGCTGTCTGGTTCTCTGCCCGTCACGTGTCTCGGCAGTCTTACTGAGCCCAGTACAATTCTCGAGAATTCAGTGTGGACGCGTCTACAATCTGTAGGGGTGGCGGGAAGGAGGAGACTGGAGTAGATAGTTGAGGCACTGACAGGTCATTGTCATATATATCAGACATTACTGTCACCTACAACATGAACGAGCTAATATGAATTAGGAAAATTATTCTATTGTGTATTGACTTTCTGGTTTGCTTGTCAAAATAAATGTCACCTACCTTCAACCCCTGTGGGTTCATCGTACCAATTTTAAGGAAATGGCGATAGCATGAATTGATCTGTGCGAGGCGTTCGGCTTAAACTAAACTTTGAATTGTTCACTTGACACAGAAAACAGTCAATAACAGTCCTGAATACGCTTCACTCGTGTATTTTCACATTTCGGTGGAAGTCAAATTTTCATTCCCATATGTCCTTGTATATATATTTCAGTATACAATTTACGGTAAGACTTCCGACTGTATTCCCCCTTAAAGAGAGAGAGAGAGAGAGAGAGAGAGAGAGAGAGAGAGAGAGAGAGAGAGAGAGAGAGAGAGATGATTCTAAGGATTGAGCGGCAATCCATACACATACACATATTGGGGGTGGAGATATGGGAGGAAGTATTTCCCTGTTAACTGTGTTTTAATGAGCTCCCATGTTTTATCACCAGCTTGCTGTTGTATGTTGAAAGAAGGTGGCATAGTCGTCTAAGGCGCCGCGATTCGCTGTGCAGAGTTGTGTCCCTTCGTCACGCCAGAAACTTATGATTGTGGGTTCGAATCCCACTTCTCCCCGGTTCTGTTTCTAGGTTTGTCAGCACCACCCCATGGTCGTCAATTTCACCAAAGCGGTAAACGTCTGAGACCTGCATCACTTCGGGTTTTCCTCCCACATTAAGCTGACACGTATCGATATAACTGGAATACTGTTAAAAGCGGCGTTAAACCCACCTCACTTACTTGTTGAAAGAACAGATACATCGAATAGGGGAATGATGATCAGGCAATCTTGGTGGAGTATATTTCACTGCACCTCAAAAACAAGGAACACTGGAATTGAGGATCAATGAATTCCTAGATCGTGTATCGTCGTATAAATGCTCATGATATCAATCTCCGGTTTAGCTGGTCCAGTCAATAATTTACGGACAGCCATGCTTCAGTTGTAAGACTGCTGGTCAAACACACTTTCATGATCCTGGCTTTGTGTATTGATTTGACATCTGCAGTTTCAGTGTCCGTGCAGTTACTTCCAACTGCTACTTTCATGTTCATGAAACTATCCGACTAAATCACAGACCACCTCCGTGGTCCAGTGGTAGCGCGACTAAATCACAGACCGCCTCCGTGGTCCAGTGGTATCGCGACTAAATCACAGACCGCCTCCGTGGTCCAGTGGTAGCGTGACTAAATCACAGACCGCCTCCGTGGTCCAGTGGTAGCGCGACTAAATCACAGACCGCCTCCGTGGTCCGGTGGTAGCGCGACTAAATCACAGACCGCCTCCGTGGTCCGGTGGTAGCGCGACTAAATCACAGACCGCCTCCGTGGTCTAGTGGTAGCGCGACTAAATCACAGACCGCCTCCGTGGTCTAGTGGTAGCTCGACTAAATCACAGACCGCCTCCGTGGTCCAGTGGTAGCGCGACTAAATCACAGACCGCCTCCGTGGTCCGGTGGTAGTGCGACTAAATCACAGACCGCCTCCGTGGTCCAGTGGTAGCTCGACTAAATCACAGACCGCCTCTGTGGTCCGGTGGTAGTGCGACTAAATCACAGACCGCCTCCGTGGTCCGGTGGTAGCCCGACTAAATCACAGACCGCCTCCATGGTTCAGTGGTAGCGCGAGCAGAAGGTCGGGAGTTTAGTTCATACAAAAACACGATAAGGAAGGTACTTGCTGTTACCCTGCCTGAGTGTGTGAAGCTAGGACCGGTACAGGAACGATGAAGCCCACCTAGATACACCGACAATCAAGTATACCTAGATACAGCGAAAATCCAGTATACCTAGATACAGCAACAATCCAGTACACCTAGATACAGAGGTAATCCAGTATACCTAGATAAAAGTGACAATCCAGTATACCTAGATACATCAACACTCCAGGATACCAAGATACACTGACAATCCAGTATACCTAGATACATCAACAATCCAATATACCTAGATACATCAACAATCCAGTATACCTAGATACATCAACAAACCAGTATACCCAGATGCAATGACAATCCAGTGTACCTAGATACACAGACAATCCAGTGTACCTAGATACACCAACACTACAGGATACCTAGATACACCAACAATCCAGGATACCTAGATAAAGCGACAATCCAGTATACCTAGATACATCGACAATTCAATATACCTAGACACACCAACAACCCAGTATACCCAGATACACCAACAATCCAGTATGCCTAGATACATCAACAATCCAGTATACCTAGATACATCAACAATCCAGTATACCCAGATCCATCAACAATCCAGTATACCTAGACACACAGACAATCCAGTATACCTAGATACACAAACAATCCATTATACCCAGATCCATCAACAATCCAGTATACCCAGATACACCGACAATCCAGTATACCGAGATACAGCGACAATCCAGTATACCCAGATACAGCGACAATCCAGTATACCCAGATACACCGACAATCCAGCATACTGAGATACACCAACAATCCAGAACATAGTAACATCGACAATCCAGTATACCTAGATACTCCGACAATCCAGTATACCTAGATACAGCGACAATCCAGTGTACCTAGATACACCGACAATCCAGTATACCCAGATACACCAACAATCCAGAACATAGTAACAGCGACAATCCAGTATACCTCGATACACCGCTAATCCAGTATACCCAGATACAGCAACAATCCAGTATACCCAGAAACACCAACAATCCAGAACATAGTAACAGTGACAAACCAGTGTACCTAGATACAGTGACAATCCAGTATACCAAAATTCAGCGACAATACAGAATACTCAGATATAGTGACAATCCAGTATACCTAGATACAGCGACAATCCAGTGTACCTAGATACAGCGACAATCCAGTATACCCAGATACAGCGACAATCCAGTATACCCAGATACACAAACAATCCAGTATGCCCAGATACACCGACAATCCAGTATACCCAGATACACCAACAATCCAGTATACCCAGATACACCAACAATCCAGATTACCCAGATACAGTGACAATCCAGTATACCTAGATACACCAACAATCCAGTGTACCTAGATACACCAACAAACCAGTATACCCAGATACAGCGACAATCCAGTATACCGAGATACATCAACAATCCAGTATACCTAGATACAACGACAATCCAGTGTACCTAGATACAGCGACAATCCAGTGTACCTAGATACAGCGACAATCCAGTGTACCTAGATACAGAGACAATCCAGTATACCTAGATACAGTGATAATCCAGTGTACCTAGATACAGTGATAATCCAGTGTACCTAGATACAGCGATAATCCAGTGTACCTAGATACAGCGACAATCCAGTGTACCTAGATACAGAGACAATCCAGTATACCTAGATACAGTGATAATCCAGTGTACCTAGATACACTGACAACCCAGTATACCCAGTTACAGTGACAGTCCAGTATACCTAGATACAGTGATAATCCAGTATACCCAGTTACAGTGACAGTCCAGTATACCTAGATACAGTGATAATCCAGTGTACCCAGTTACAGTGACAGTCCAGTATACCTCGATACAGCGACAACCAAGGATACTTGGTACAGCGATAATCCTGTGGAACTGGATACAACAACAATCCTGTATGCCTAAATACTTCTTTCGGTTAATATATCTGTGATATTAATTTTTAGCAGAGATTTCTTATGCACACGGCAAGGGTTTTGAATACACGACAGTATTTTTATGGATAATAACTTCTTTTTTGTACTCTTTGTAGGACGTTTCAGAGCTCCTGAAGGTGATAGAATTCAATTGCAAGATAACAAGAAAAAACAAATATTAATTGACAGAACAACTTAACACACAGTTGTTTTGAAACAGCTTATTAATAAATTGCTCTACATATTCATTAGTAAATCTTCCACACATCTGTGCCTGATAATATTTCCTTCTCTTTTTTCGACAGTGTTCATTTCCATCTTCCGGGTAAGTTGAGGGGTGGGTGGGGGTGGGGGTGGTGGGGGTGGTGGGTTTGGGGGTGTGGGGGTGTGGGGGTGTGGGGGGGATGGGTGGGTGGGTGAGGGTGGGGGGATGGGGGTAGTAGAGGGTATACTACAATTACTACGGCTTTAGCTTCCGTGAGTATAAAAGAAGAGTGGTAGCTGTATGACACAACGTGGAGCACCAACCCTTACTGACACACGTGCGATACAGGTGACGATCAATGTAAGTATCTACGGGTGTATCTACTTTGCATGAGTTCTTTGAGGTATAAATCGTCATTGATCGATTGAATGATTGATTGATTGCTATTTAACGCAACACTCAGCAATATTCCCGCTATATGACGGCGATTGGTAAATAATCGAGTCTGGTCTAGACAATCCGGTGTTTGACATCATGAGCATCGATCCACGCTTTTGGGATTCGATGACATGCATCAACCAAATTGGAGCTTGCTTCCAATGTATATCATAAATCACTAGAATCGATACAATGGTGCATGCTCAGTATACATCCTGATTCCCAGCTTCAAAGTGTCACTTAATGCAACGTACCAGCCTGTGTATAGTTGAAGCTGTAATGGTGTAACCAGGTCACACGCTGACATTATGAGATCCAACATAAGTAATAAGTCTTATTGTATGTAGAGTCTTTATCACACGGACACTGGTAGGCGTCGTCCTAGAGTGTGACCGGAGGTCCCGGGACAGCGTGTCTTATTGTATGTAGAGTCTTTATCACACGGGCACTGGTAGGCGTCGTCCTGGAGTGTGACCGGGGGTCCGGAGACAGCGTGTCTTATTGTATGTAGAGTCTTTATCACACGGACACTGGTAGGCGTCGTCCTAGAGTGTGACCGGGGGTCCCGAGACAGCGTGTCTTATTGTATGTAGAGTCTTTATCACACGGACACTGGTAGGCGTCGTCCTGGAGTGTGACGGGGGTCCGGAGACAGCGTGTATTATTGTATGTAGAGTCTTTATCACATGGACACTGGTAGGCGTCGTCCTGGAGTGTGACCGGGGGTCCGGAGACAGCGTGTCCCGAGTCCCGTGAGTCGACCGCCACTCCGGTCGTGTCTCTTCCTTATATAAGTACAAGCATACAGTTGTATACATGACGACGAATGCATTTACAGAAGTACGTACACCATTCTGATTGGACAATACATGCCATGGATATTATACAATTTCATTTGAATGGACATGGATAGATTGACTTAACCTGATTGACATTTATGCTCATCTATCTCTAATGAAGCTGAGACGTACATGCATGACAGGTGGCATGTCGCTTTGGGCGTCAGTCAGCAACTTTATTACAAATGTAGGACAGCGTCTCAAAGGACGGACAGTTTGTAAACGTATACACGTAAAAGTAGCTGTATGACAATATAATGCAGTATATAATTGGAAACTACAACGCTGACGCACTTCCACTACTTTCCAACCCTTGTTGTTATGCTCTTCATCGTCTTGTTTCATTGAGTATGTCGACGGGAAATGTTTTTTATCACTTATTTGTTCTTTCAATTCAGTTTTAGTCAACACAATGGCTGCCTCAGTGGTGATGATGTGGATAGCTTGCTTGGTAATTGCTACTGAAGGTAAATAAAAGTGACGAAACCCTTTCTATATTCAATAATAATGTCTTCTAAAAGCAGAGTGGATTGTACGATTCTGACTATGTCATGACCATGTGTTTATGAATAACTATCAAACAGTGATGATACCACGTGTTAGGAATAGGTGAGCGTATCCTGCCCCACCGGTAGCAATCGTCAAAAACACATGCAAAGGCAAGTAAATTGTTCACCTGAAGAAAAAGGAATTGTATTGGACATCAATTTTGTCACTGTTGCGTCAAATTTGGTAATATCCTCCACATGTCTTCCTGAAATCCTTTTTGAAAGGTTTACTTAGGCATTGAATGTTGTAACTTTGATCAATCAACGTCTGAGCAAGAGTCGTATGACGCTCTTTGACATCTTGGTAGAGTGAGTATGCTCAAAAGTTGTGCAATGCAACCACCAGAGGCTTTAGCTGCTGTAGTGTTGCTTGACATGAAGGGAAAGTCGACTATTCGAAAACTGAAATATTGCGTTCTATTGCTAATATTGGTGATCTGGTCTTAATATTTGGTAATATCCATACTCCAGCATTGTGATATTAATGGCGACAGGATTGTTGTATGAGGTGACGTCAAATGCGGATTATGTTCAAGATTGTTTTCACTTATATAGCGATGTGCATGCATATGTTTGTGTGCGGGTCTGTGTACTAGGTATTAAACTTTCAAAGTCGGTAATTACCCTGTGAGTGTCGAATGCTTTAATATTTCACTGTGACGTATCACTAGTCTGAAAAAAGTAGGAGTAGAGAAACGTCAAGTTGAAATGATATTACTAATCTTGAACTATGTAAGTCATTCCTGTGGAGATCCGGGGTATAATAGGTCTTCAGCAACCCATGTTTGCCATAAAAGGCGACTATGCGTGTCGTAAGAGGCGACTAATGGGATCGGGTGGTCAGACTCGCTGACTTGGTTGATGCATGTCATCGTATCCCAATAGCGTGGATCGATGCTCATGATATCAATCACTGGATTGTCTGGCCCATACTCGATTATTTACAGACCGCCGTCATATAACTGGAATATTGCTTTGCGTTAAACAACAAACAAACAAACAAACATTCCTGTCATTATCGTGATCGTACTTGTAGCTTGGTTACCAATAATGCCGATCAGTATGTAGTTGTTCATGTACAGAGTATAGGTATATACTCAGCCCTGCCATTTTCATCAACCATCTTAAATAGCTTCCATTAAATGCTCGCTGAGCTGTTAATATTAGAATGTATTTGTTAAGGTATAACCAGTCCTCTTTATCGTTCTGTTCACGAAACAGTAATGTCCAAGTGGGAATTGCAGAGACGACTGGGCCACCCGTGCCACCCGTGCAACAAGGATCATTTGTAGCGGGAGCATGAGGGGTATATGGGGCCTTGCTCGTGGCGGGGTAGAAAGGATTTATTGAGAAATTTATTTCCCTCCATTGCTGGTTACGAAGTATTTTATCAAGTTCACGTTGACTAATTAGATCTCATCATTCTGACATGGAGGTATGATAGAAAAGCTTATTTTTAATACTATAAATAGTTACCTGCATCTTGACTTTCAGCTGACCCATGCAAGAAAACCAATCACTGTTCAGAATGTGACGGAAAGTCCGGGGATTGCCTCACTGAGTGTGACACTGGGTATTACGGACGTAAATGCAACTCTACCTGCAGCAAGAACTGTAGGAATAACACATGTGTGACCTCAAGCCATGGTAGTGCTAACTGCACTGATGGGTGTGTGCCAGGATATCAAGGCATCAGCTGCAACATACCATGTGACAGTTCAGGAGGTAACTGTACAGCATGTCCAGGTGGGTGTGATGGAGGATATTGTCAGCTGGGCTCCTCCTGTGTGTCTGGATGTGTAGACTCCTACTACGGGACTGACTGTGATGGTAGGTATAGTTTTACAAAAGGTTTTAATAGCATTACTATTCATATGATCGATATTCATGTGGCGATCAGAACTTGTAGTTTATACTCTCGGTAAAGTTGCTTAATGTGTCGGTATTCCTGAAACCGGCTGAGTGAGACGGTCGTCTGTTTTCAAGTTATCACACATACATCAATATATTATCAACACCATTGATCATCTCCGGTCAATAACGTGTGTTCATGTTAATGAATGATTCCACTCATTGAGGTATCATATATAGTATCTTGATACAAGCTGGATCTGAGAGAAAGTCATGATCCCCGTATGATACCCAAAAAGTGTCACTGCCCTGTTGAAACGTTCAGATATACAAACTTTCTATCTCTCTCTATCTCTCTGTCTCTCTGTCCCTCTGTCCCTCTGTCTCTCTGTCTCTGTCTCTGTCTCTGTCTGTGTCTCTCTCTGTGTCTCTCTCTGTGTGTGTGTGCCTCTCTCTGTGTATGTGTGCCTCTCTCTGTGTGTGCCATACTGTAGAGTCCCTAGAGAGTTGAACATGACATTCGTGAACACATCGATCCTCCGCCAGGAGTACACAACGGTGGGATACACTATTCCTATTGTGTCAAGGGGGGCACGGGGGGGCCCAGTCATCTAAGGCGCCGCGATTTTCTGTGCAGAGTTGGGCACAACAGAAACCTATGATTATGGGTTCGAATCCGGGTTCACCCCGATTATGTTTCTAGGTCTGTAAGCACCATACCCGTGCTCGTTGGTTTCATCACTTCGGGCTTTCCTCCCACATTAAGCTGACACGCCGCGATATAACTGGAATACTGTTAAAAGCGGCGTTAAACCCAACTCACTCACTGTTGTGTCACACGCTTCGTATTTATATAATATAATCAGTATTATACATGTTCAAAATTCAGTGTGATGACTTGCTTCTGTTTTGCCGTTCAAGTTAAGGAAATAAATTGAGTTTTATACTGACATTGTTCTGTCAGGTGCTAAAGTGGGAGTGTCCGGGGCAGCTATCAGCTTCCTGGTGATGGTGTACCTAGTTGTGTCCGGGGCATATATCAGTTTCCTGGTAATGGTGTTCCTGGTTGTGTGCTGCAAATATCGCCAACGCTTCAGGCAAAAAAGGTGAGTGAGTGGATGACTGATACACAGTTATCAATACTGCCAGCAATATTCCAGTCACAACTGGCCACTGTACCATGCTGTTCGTAACAAATGACTAACATCGAGTGTGGGTTTCGAGGATTGAGGACGCCAAATCATTCTGAAGCTTCGCCGGGTTTGTTCTAGTCACAGGTTGTAACACTTGCTCGAAGTTGAAGGGTGCCGTTGCCTCAAATACTGAAGTAGCCCTGGCGGCTTGATTGACTGTAATACAAGGCAGATACATCTATGAAATATACTCATATTTTGAAGCAAAACTGTAGACACATGGTCACATAAGTAATGACTGACTTCTTAGAGTACAAGTTTTGTATTTGAATCAACATGTTATATCCTCCAAAGTCCCCTGTCACAGCCCAGTCTCTTGCACAAAGCGATACTGACAACAACGCTAGTTACTTCCCGTTACAACTTAAATGAAGCCCGCTAAATGTATTAATGGCCAAAACATTTAACCCAAATTCCAACATGGGGATCAATGTGACTATGACGTGGGGTGCTGTGTCTCACGATACCCCGCGGCGTGAGATGTTGATAATAAAATCAGCCATCCCATTGTGCATTTTTTTGCATTTCATTACAATAAACTTATAATTGTGGGACCCTACGACATTTGAGTAAAGATATGTTTCACCATCGTTGAGGGAAAAAATTTACAGATACAAAGTCAGGCACCATCAACGCATTATCTCCATTCTTGTGTGCTAAGTGCTCTGTGTCCACCACTGAAGCTAGTAGCAATAACCCAAATCATGACTTGAAATCAACACTCACGTGAACTCGTCTGAAGGAGCGAGATTGGCAAGCTTTGTTTCTTATTTCACATTATTAATTAAACCATGATATTTATTTCATTAAGTGTTTATGTTTAGTGTCATGCATGAGTGGGGGCACGGGTGGCCAAGTCGTCTAAGGCGCCGCGATTCGCTGTAGAGAGTTGTGTCCTTTGGGCACGCCAGGAACCTATGAATCCCGGTTTACCCTGATTATGTTTCTAGGTTTGTCAGCACCATACCCATGCTCATTGGTTTCAAAGTCCAAACACCAACCCACCCTTGCAGCCCCCTACCCACTCACTCACTCACTCACTCGCTCGCTCGCCGCCCGCCCGCCCGCCCGCTCACGCACTCACTCACTCAACCCCTTCATCACTCACTCACTCACCCACTCACCAACTCATCACTCACTCACTCACTCACCCACCATTATTCGGCTATTCTCGTGCTCATGTTGAAAAGAATGTCCACAGTTAATGACATAGTTTTGCATTCTTCTTACTCCTCAGTGTCACCCAGACAGAGGACGTCGTGTGCGACTCTGTTGACGACATGGGTGGTGAACCTGTTGTGGAGCTGGAATGGTATTCTGAGATACAATGCGGGTCACCTGATGGAAACTGTGGAAGTGGAGGTGCAGCTGGTGGAGCGGATGATGTTTATGACGTTGCAGATGTAGGCAGGCGGGAACTTGATGCTGTCTGTGGCAACATATACTCCAAAATTTCACGTGCTTAGAGTGAGTGAGTTGGGTTTAACGCCTTTTTTAACAGTATTCCAGTAATATCATGGTGTGTCATCTTAAGCCCAAATTGAGCAGGTCTTTGACGTTTGCCACTTTGTAGGCAACCCAAGAAACCCACGAGCACGGGTATGATGCTGACAAACCTAGAAACATAATCGGGGTGAACCGGGCCTTGAGCCACAATCATAGGTTCCTTGCGTGCCCAAGGGACGCAACTCTGCACAACAAATTGCGGCACCTCAGACGACTAGGCCACCCGTGCCCCTCACCTGGATAGAAATCGAACATTTCGGAAAGGTCATTTGTTGACAATACGTTATTCTTGCATTGAACGTCTGCAGGGAGACCGGAAGACGGTGGTTCGATTCCACAGCAACCGGAACAAGTCGGGTTTGTTTTGTTTGTTTGTTTGTTGTTTTACGCCACACTCAGCAAAATTCCAGCTATATGACGGCGGTCTGTAAGTAATCGAGTCTGGACCAGACAATTCAGTGACTGACATCATGAACATCGACCCATGCAATTGGGATCAATGACATGCATCAACTAAGTCAGCAAGCCTGACCACCCAATCCCGTTAGTCGACTTTTATGACAAGCATAGTCGGCTTTTACGGCACTCATGGGTTGCTGAAAACAAATTCTATCCCGGATCTTCACAGGTCGGAATATTGCTGACTGCAGCGTTAGACGTTCACGCGTCTACTGGTTGTACAGTAATTCTCAATCATTCATTCTCTGGAAATAGTGTATACATGTGTGTATGTTGCGACTCATTTGCCGAGTTTGCTAACGTGGTGCCGGGTGTGGCTTTCCTACATATACTTATCTAGCATTTTGTAAGTTTATTCTCCTCTTATGTACATTTTAGCAGATGAAATGATTTTGCCGTGCAACATTCGTAACACGGAAATATTTGTGAAAAACATTAATAATTGGCCATCAATTTCCGTGTATTTGCAATTCAAGATTGAACAGCGCATATTCATATTCTGTTACCCGCCAGCTTGGCCTTGTTTCTGGACAGAGATAATGAATCAAGTAAGATGACGTGTTATTTGTTGAAAAGAGTTGTACGAAACCAAAGCCTTAACAGGCCAATACGTTGAATGCTTAGGCTATCGGTTGTTTGCTTGTTATTTAACGCCACTCTCAGCAATATTCGAGCTATATAACGGCGGTCTGTAAATAATCGAGTCTGACCAAGACAATCCAGTGGTTGATATCATGAGCATCGATGTACACAATTGGGTTAAGATGTGATTCATCTAACAAGTCAGCGAGCCTGACCGCCCCGATCTTGTTAGTCACCTCTTACGTCGTCTTTACGGCAAACATGGGTTTTTGAAGACCTATTCTACCCCGGATCTTCACGTGTCTCCTTCTGATACATGTATCAAAGATATGTTATATGTTCGGTTACGGATACATAGATCCATAGTTATGGTGACTCAATCGATTTTGTGTTTTTAATACGAATAAAAACATTTTGCTGTACGTGTGAAGTATCGCAATTATATGCTATGATATTTATGTTCAGCAAATATACAACCAAATCCCTGTCTCAAGAACAAACCATAATCTATAATACAACCAAGAACGACAATTTTTATATTTACAGAAAGTACTTAAAACAAGTGGAAGTAAAAGCACGTGCATTCTCAAAGCCTCAAAGGATTCGCTTGACTTTATGCAATCTCAGAGAAGAAATAAAATGTTGTTCTGTCAATACATTTGATTTTTTCCCACCACAATCCCACATGACAAACCTGAGGCTAGGAAAATCTTCATTCCTTGATCCATGGAGCTTTTGTTACAAAACGAAGAGACCACAGATACAGTTACGTGCCTTCAGAGGTTCAGGACAATTTGTCATAAATTGAAGCAAATGCCATCTGACGTTTCTTGAGAAAACAATTTGTGAAATGCTGGACGTCCCCGTTTATATCATTTATGTAAAATGTGGTGGTAAGACATTAAGGCAAGACGTAGGCATCCTCGTGGACACCAACTGTGTTTTCCTTCTTGCAAATCTGTTTTGTTATAACAATAACAATCAAATAACTCTAACTGACATCTCCCTCACCTCCATAACTCTCTCCCACACACACCCTGTTCTACCCTACACCAACCAAACCTTCTCTGCCGTGTACCACACCGACTTAACTCTAACTGACATCTCCCTCACCTCCATAACTCTCTCCCACACACACCCTGTTCTACCCTACACCAACCAAACCTTCTCTGCCGTGTACCACACCGACTTAACTCTAACTGACATCTCCCTCACCTCCATAACTCTCTCCCACACACACCCTGTTCTACCCTACACCAACCAAACCTTCTCTGTCGTGTACCATTCCGACTTAACTCTAACTGACATCTCCCCAACCTCCATAACTCTCTCCACACACACACCCTGTTCCACCCTACACCACCCAAACCTTCTCTGTCGTGTACCACACCGACTTAACTCTAACTGACATCTCCCCCACCTCCATAACTCTCTCCCACACACACCCTGTTCTACCCTACACCACCCAAGCTCTAAGCCACGCCAACAACCAGAGTGACAAATGTGTTGTTAGTCACTCATATAGACATCATTGAGGAAGTTGTAACATTACAACTCCACGCCAGATTTAGTATAATCGTACAGTTGATACTTACCGTATTCGACGTAATAAGCGCCAAGGTCGCTCTCAAAATTAGAAAAAAGGGGGCTCTTATTGGAATATTATTTTGCGGAGTTGAAGGTTCGTAAATTTCATGGTTTATGCTGACAGCCTGAAATGTTTATATACGACATATATATTTTTCCAGGACATAAATGCTCATAATTAAGGGTGCATAAAACACACGAGTGCGTATAATACACAAATAAATAAGTCTTGTGTACATTGATCGGAGGAGTGATTGAGATTGTTCACTAGCCAATATATTAGCAAATATCGCCGTGGGCGCTTATTAGAGCGGGGCTCTTATTACGTCAAAAACGGTAATAGTTTCCTCCTATCTGTGCACAGACGCGTCCTGCTCAACCTGTCTACATGTATCGCTATACAGGCATACTCACGTCTGTTGATGTTGTGCACAGACGCGTCCTGCTCAACCTGTCTACATGTATCGCTATACAGGCATACCCAAGGCTCGGAGATGTTGTGTTCTGTCCGCATTGTGTTCATGCATGAAGTGTTCTCATTCACCGCGCTGTTGAGAGTGTGTTGTTGGGCTCGACATTGAATAAGAAGGTTTTATCCAAAGTCCACACATGCATATCCCTGGTTGCAATAGGCCCCTAGCAACCTATGGTCGAACGAGTCCCTTAAACGATCGGGTTGATCACTGTTTGGTTGATTTGTGTCATCATACCCAAATGATCCATAATATCAATCGCTGGATTTACTGATCAAATGCTGAATATTTGAACACTGTTGTGACCTAGGTGAACTGTTGCTGAGTGAGGTGTTAAACAACAAACAAATACCTCATATCCGGAATGTATGCGAAAAACATGATGAATGCATGTGATCCCTTTGCTGAGGGCGGCACGGGTGGCCCATTCGTCTAAGTCGCCGCGAAACGCTGTGCAGAGTTGCGTCCCGTGGACACGCCAGAAATCTGTGATTGTGGGTTCGAATCCCGGTTCGCCCCGATTATGGTTCTAGGTTTGTCAGCACCATACCTGTGCTCTTTGGTTTCACCGAAGTGGTAAACGTCTGAGACCCGCATCACTTCGGGCTTTCCCCGCACATTAAGCTGACACGCCGCGATATAACTGGAATACTGTTATAAGCGGCGTTAAACACAACTCACTCACTCATTCACCTTTGCTGAGATTGATGGTGTGTATTATTCTGATGACTCACGCGTCAACAACGGATCATACATGTACGGAACGAGGGTAAATCAACTTTGTTAAAAGTGAAGTAATGTTTGACAACATCAGGGTGCAATTTTTACTTCAAACCTGACTACATCTCTACCCCAAAGTTTCCCCTCTCCACAACACACTTAGATTTGTACTCCCACTCTCACTTCCCCCTTCCATAATCGTCACAGATCTAGTGGCTGAGCCCAGATTAATTCTCGGGAAAACAATGTGGGCGCGACTACTACGTGTAGGGGGTAAAGTTAGTTCAAGCATGGACAAGTTAGTTTATTTATCAGAGATTACCCTTACCCACAGCCTGAACTAACTTAGACATCATGAATAGTAATTAGAAACAAAATGTATATAATATGTAATGATTGCCTTTCTGTTTTGTGTTTCAAAATGTCAGCTACCTTCAACCCCTAATGGGCATCAAGGGCATGACGATAACAGCCTTGACATGTGCGAGGCGTTTGGTTTGAACTGTGCGTTAGGCTTTCATATCTGCAGTGTCAGGATGCATACTGCATGCACTGAGGGACGTGTGTCTGTTGTTCACCTGACCTTGATAACAGTGAAGCTAATAGCAGTCCTGAATAGTCACCACCATGTATTTACAGTTTGATGAGAGTTTTCACTCCCATGTTCCTTGTGAATGTATTAAAGTATACATTATA
Organism: Haliotis rufescens; assembly: GCF_023055435.1. Taxonomy (NCBI): domain Eukaryota; kingdom Metazoa; phylum Mollusca; class Gastropoda; order Lepetellida; family Haliotidae; genus Haliotis; species Haliotis rufescens. The sequence continues at coordinate 217,781 of NW_025963836.1, forward strand.
CAACGATGCATTCACTCAAGAAAGGATTTGTGTATCTGTGTCTAACAAACGACAACCCTACGTCTCTAGTTTCAGTTTCCGTGTAGTTATTTTAAACTGTAAATTATGTAAGGACGCGAGCCACTGACACCAACATTATTGTTTATGAAACCGCCCTACTAAATCACAAACCTGAAACGGAAAAATAACGAAATAAGTGCTTGTGTTGTTTAATCATTGCATATCTATGGATCTCTAACATCAACGGGAATCAGATGTATTCCTATTTCTCTTAATGAGCATCATTTCTTTATGTAATGCTATATCTTAATAGTTGACATGTGTTGGATTGAAGGTTCACAAAACGTACCTTAGTGATAATAATGTTTCTATGTCCGGGTAAATTTTCAAAGCAGCAGCTCTGCCTTACGCTCTGCGAGGGAGACAATCCATCGACCTGGAATCACGGATCCGACTCAGATGTGCGTTTAACCAACGACATTCATGGTTTTTGTTTTAGATCTACAGTTAAATTCAGTAAACTACGGTTATAACAAACTCAAAGAGACTCCGTAGTTCGTTATAAGCATGCATGCAACATGTATACAGCAAATGGCCGGGACCAAAAATAAGTTTGTAATATCCGTCAGTTCGTTATAAGCGTGTTCGTAGTCTATTGAAGATGAGATCAGCAATACGGATGTCACAGCTAGCCCAGTCGTCTAAGGCATCATAAGAAGGTGTACACAGTTGGATCCCTCGAGAATGCTATGTTCAATGTTCAAATGTTCAATGCTCCCCCCTTCCTAGTTACTAGTAAACATCTAAGACTACCATCACCTTGGATTTTCCTCCCTTATTTGTCACAAGTAAACATCTAAGACCACCATCACCTTGGATAGTCCTCCCTTACTAGTTACTAGTAAACATCTAAGACCACCATCACCCTTGGATTTTCCTCCCTTATTTGTCACAAGAAAAATCTAAGACCACCATCACCTTGGATTTTCCTCCCTTATGTGTCACAAGTAAAATCTAAGACCACCATCACTTTGGATTTTCCTCCCTTATTTGTCACAAGTAAACATCTAAGCCCATCATCACTTTGCATTTTCCTCCCTTATAAGTTACTAGTTAACATCTGAGACCACCATCACCTTGGACTTTAAGTCGTTAAAGTGTAATGGTCACATAAGTGTCAGAATATACAGACCAAGTACAAGGGCATGTGGACGACAAACCCTGTATGTTTCCAATTCAAAGGCTGAAGCAGGTCATACCGTCTTGTAACTACATCGCCCTGGTGGCGTTAAGACATCACATGATTACAGCTAGTCACTGCCACCCCAAAGCTAGATACACCAGTGAGTGGATGGGTTTGATGGAACAGTTGACTTGTTTTTGCATGTGTTTATGACAGGTGGGGCAGTTTACGATAACCTTTTCGCTAAGACCTGGTATCATCACTGCTTGATTGTGATTTATAAGCACAAGCTCATGATATGGTTGGAATCGTACAATCGACAATCGCTTTTAGTATTATTTCCAATGATTATTGAAAGGGTTTTGTCGCTTTTATTCAACAGCAAGTTATATCATGGCTTATGCAGGAGATGTTATTCTTTTCGCGGGTACATGGTGTCATCACTGATTTTCAGTGATTCACTCATAATTTTCGCCGCTCGTTTGCCTTTTACACCCAGTGGAATCTGTTTCGACAGACAATCATAACTGATTATTCCATAGCGTTGACTTTTTATACAGTGACATTGAAAGCTATGAAAGCATGAAATGTCTTGGACCTTTACTACCAAGGTGAAACATAATCCGGGAGAATAGCAATGTCAGGTTCCTGGCATGCCCAACGCTGTAGTGACCCTCACGTGCCTGGGATCCTCACACACCCCATCGATAGCAACCCTTCTTAATCACAGAGAACTAACACATATTGAGGAAAACTGACATCCTTTGACATGACCATACATTTGGTTAAAGTCAAGTATGTTCTTTATTTGTGAAACTGTCCCAGTTCATTTCAGGAACTATTATATGTGGAGTTGTTTAAACTTCACTTCACAGAAATATTTGCGTTAAAATATTACAAGGAAAACAAATATTAACTGACAGAAAGGTTTCGAACAACTTATTAATGCAATGCTCAACGGTTTTTTTATCATTATTTCAACCACCTGTGCATGATAATATTTCCTTCTGTTCACGAGAGAGTGGTCACGTCCAATATCCTGGTAAAGACATGTGACTATCAACAGGAAACATAAGTTTAAGGGATTGTGAACGAAGGGTGCTTGATGTAAGATAGCACTACTCCCACCATCCCTCCAGCATGACACATACGACTCGTGGGTTACATTCTGCGGGGTCTGCAATTGTAACAACAGGAAACATCCGTACATAAGTCTGATCAAAATGTAAGTATATGCTAGTGCTACATGTTTTATAGTTGAAGACATAAGGAAGAAAATGTTATGGGTGTCAACTTTTTTAGTGTGAGGAACACGACGGTTAGGAGTATATAACCAATGAAGGAGTATGTATATACACCGAAACGTAGTGTTAAAGTTGACATCCATTAATTCTCTTCCTTATGTGTATCACTTATTAATGCCTTTTATAGACTTAATCTACGAAATGACATTCACTTTGTATGAGTTCATTAGAACCTGACCTTTTATAGAATGAGAGCTAAACTGTATTAACGTCTCAGCTTCCAATGTGAAAGGTGCATTTCGTGTAAACTGCACCTTCACGCACAATAATTTTAATGTTAATTGATACAAACTAGATTCCATAAATGTTTCATCCTCAGCGTCCATCCTGATTTTATTCTCAGCTTCCTTGGGGATATACATACCACACAGCTGGCCTAATTTTACAATTGTTTTCCTGATATTCATTCTGTGTTTATGATCTCAGACTGTGCAGTCAACACTTGTTCTGCTCTTAATCTATTGTTGCATTGTGCATGTTACGGAAACTGGTTCTTTGATATCAATTTCAGTCAACAGAATGACCGTACCCGTGATGATGTGGATAGCATGCTTGCTAGCTGCGACTGAAGGTAAACACTGCATTGCTAATATTGCTGATCTGGTCTGGTAATATCCATACTTTAACATATCTAAGTGGCAGTTGGACATAGTAATATAAATGAAGTCAGGGTTTTCTTATAAGCCGAGGTGAAACGGGGATCAAGGTCAAGATTATGTCCCTTATATAGCTACGTGCATGTACAATGTCATGCTTGTATGTGGCTCTTTGTACTAGTCCAGTCGTATTCCTGCTAAGAATTCAATTCCCTATTTTAACTTGTACTATCTGTTCCCGTGTTTTTCCGGGAATAATTGACTTGACTTTGCATGTGTTTGTCATGCGTGCCATCGGTCGGGCAGGATACGCTCACTTTTTCGCAACCACCTGGTATCATTCAGCGATTTGATGGGCATTCATAAATACATGTTCTTGGTATAGTCGGAATCGTACAATCGACTTATAATTATCATAAAGGTATCCCTACAAAGTGCCGCAGTTTAACATGGATACCCCACACTTACACCTACTCCATGCCAGCCTGTCCCACAGTGGCAAGCGTCAGGCATTGTTATTACATGAGGGTCCTGATGGGTTTTAATGCTTAACGTAAAACACCCTTCAAACACTGTCGTAAATGTAAAAATCATCTTTTTTTTATTGTAAATGCTTAACGGAAAATACCAAAATATAACTGCTTAACGTCAATGATTAAAAAATTTACTGCTTATCGTAAAATGATTAAAATGGTGAAAAACACAGTCTGTTTTCAAGACCCAAATGCTTCGCCACAGAAAGCAGGCTGCACAACTGACGCAGGGGACCGGTCTATAATGTTTAGCGATTTGAGATTTTACCAGGTATTAAAAATATGAATTGTCCGGATGAAACGAAAACAGAATTAAAAGTCCCATGTCCCGCCATGCCCGATTTAGGAATCGTTTCGCATCGAAATTCCAAATTTAGATTATTTTAATATTTGTTGAAAAATTCATTTGGCATATTTTGTGAAACAAATATGCGACCCCCCACAAAATTGCGACGACTTTATTGGAAAAGAAGAAAAAATACTGCTTATTGAAAAAGTACCCTAAATGTTACCGCTTATTGACCGAACCACTGATCATGACCTTCCGCTCTATTCACTACAACAGGGAGTCTGTGATTGATGTGTGAATGTCGCATGCTTTTATGATTCATTTGCGGAATGTCATTTGCCTGATAAATGAAAAGTCAAATTATATTATGATAATTGTGAACTATATACACCATTCCTGTCTTAATCACGATCGTATGTGTAGCTTGTTTAAAGACATGACAATAACTATATAATGTTAAAGTGTATAATGTATAGGTATATACTCAGAATTACTCTTATTAAACATCATACTCATTATCCATTAAATCACACTCATGAAACACTATGAATACATACCTGCATCTTTCCTTGCAGCTGGATCCCTTCCCATGTCCTCACTCTTCGGACAGTAATTATCGAGTACTTCCTTCTGGGGGTGTAAAATACCCTCCGCAACAGGAATAACGTCATCGTCATTTGCATATTGCTAGCAAACACTTCCTTCATGTTCGGAAAGATGGAAATGTTAAGGTGCCAAATCTGGTGAAGAGACAGTCTGTCATTACAGGCATGACAGGCTTGTGCATAGATGCATTGTCCACTGGAACAACACGTCTTCTTTGAGTTTTCTACAACGTTAATCCTTGATATTCTAACCCACTTGCACAAGCAATAGAACATAATATTGGCAATTAATAATCTGACCTTTCGAGAGGTAGTCCACCATACCATAGAAAACCAACTTCATCTCCGTGTCAGCTGATGGAACAGACGTCGGAGGAGTCGTTAAATGTGTGCACTGCTTTGACTGTAGTTTAGTCTCCGGCTGATGGTGGTGAATCCAATATAATCAAGGGTACAATTAGATCATTGACAATAATAATCAGCTGGGTTGTCTTCAAAACAACAGGAACTCTCAGGAGAGATGGTGAAACAGGTGCTTCCCGAATCTGGAATCTGAAGCCTGGAAACCCAGCGTGCTGAAACACGGTGTGATGCAATGTGCATGCATCAGAATGTTCTTAGCTTGCTCATGAGAGATGTCAACTAAGCTAAGTGACGTGTAGCTGGTAGTCGATCATATATAACCACATCATGCATGTTGTCAACATCTTCCTTTGTAGTTGCAGTTGAATATATTCCAGCTCTTCAAATCTCTCTCCTCCCGTCATGAATTCTGATGCCCACTTCTTAACAGTGACAAAGGAAGGAACACCACAAGACAATTTTCTCCATGTTCATCAACAGATAATACCTTGATGTACCTTGATAATACCGGCTTCATACCTACTTAGTTCTAAGTGACTAGCTTTTGTCCATTTGTATGGAGTCGACGGCATGTCCGCTTTACATGTAGTGCTGTTTAGCTTATCATCATGTATGGACACTATAACGGGGAAGTGATCAGACACATCGAAAGGAGCTGAATCATATATACGTTTCTTGTTGACAGATAGTTGTAGATGTCGAGGTACAAATACATAGTCAATTATGGACGATTGTGTGAAGTTCTTGTTCCTCCATGTCATTAAGTGTCCTACTACTTTACCGCTGTCATAGGAAGATACCATATTCCGCACGGAAAGATAATCTATGAGTAGGCGTGATCGATGCGAGTTTTGATTATTGGTTATGTCTGTGTTGGAGTCGCCGCATAGGATAGTATGACTGGTTTGTGAGAGTTCATCAACAATGTCGAATGTTTCCTTCAATCGTTCTTGATAGGCACACACATTCTTATTGGTAGATGGAAGGAGTGTACAGACCACAGATAGGTCAACATAGTTGGGTCTAGATAGCCTTACAGCAACTACTCCGTCATACCCAGGGACGTACGTCTGTATATCACTGAACGAGTCCTTTTTAACGGCGAGTCGAAAAATGTCTAAGTTCTTTTGGTCAACCAGTGTTCAGAAACAGTTAACACATCACATTTGTTAGCTATGTTTTCAAGGTACTGGTGACTGTACAGTGCACCTCTGGTATTCCAAGTCCCGATGTTCAGCATGATCAGTATTAGGAGCAACCTAAACATGTTCATGGTTACTTATTTCCAGCATCCCGACGCGGGTAGGACACCCATTCGCGGCATTTTACATTCTTTGGCAAAAAATGTTCATTTTCAAGAACTTTATGTGCTGATCCAGTGTCAATGTTGATCCGCAGTGTATATGTTGGGTACATACCGGTCCAGTGTTTCAAAAGTCTGACCATGCTCACATAGACATATTGTTTCTTGGCGTATGCTACAATAGCATCACGAACTACGTCAAAAGGCATATCAGCTTTAATGTTTGACAGTACAAGTCAATTTCTTTTAAAGAAGTAACACCACAAGACAATTTTCTACATGTTCATCAACAGATAATACCTTGATGTTTGATTGAGTTTTAAGCTGAAATGCAGCTCAGAAACATGTACACTAGTGTAGTAAATACATTCAAACTGACAGGCAGTAGTATACAGTGAGTATAACTCGGCATCGTTTGGCCACCCCTCATATAATTAGTGGTGTTTTAGATTTATGATGAGAGTATGTTGATGACCATGGCTTAGTTGTATTTGTTCGGATATTACTGTGTGATATATGATCTAATACTATTTGTGATTTCCCAATACAAACCTTTGCTGCTTATGGTCGCCTATGTGTGTCTGATATGTTTCAAGTGTAACAGGAAACCTAATGCGTGGATCAAACACGGTCCCCGTTATCGCATGGCGTTATCCTGGTTATTGTGAAGGCCATGTTTCACTCCTAATAGTGTCCAGTATTGGGCGAGATGTGTAACCGGTGCACTTACGATCACAGTAAAGGGGACGAGGGAATTCTGATCAAGTGTCCATCAGCCACGACGCCAGTGCTCAGCGAAGGTATCTCAATGTTTCAAATTTGTAGTCAATATATAATGAACCCTCAATATGCATTCTTACGGCTTATCATTATGTGTTCCACGCATATTTGCTTAAGTGCTTAGTCAAACCAGCGGATGCGAATGCGAATAACGTTTCACAACAAGATAATGATATATAATTCCAGATAAAACTACGAATTTATTAAAGCTAAAAAGCATATATTAATTCTTAAATGGATATAATTATCAATAAGCAGCCCGCATTTTATCAGATATGAGCAGCACACTGTAACTTGATAATGCCCTCATATTGCTTGACGACGGGCCGTTATCACGCCTGCTGTTAGGTGACGTCATATTGATGTTCAACAGTAACGTCATCCGGTTTGTTCTATGACGTTTCCAGATTTGTAAAGGTGGGTTAGTGATATTCGTGTTGATTGTAGTAAATGTTTCAATACCGCAATTGTTGTTTATTATATAATGGGTAGGTTTCTCGGCAGAATAAAGCCAACTTTAAAAACGATATCCATTGGGGTCATATGCGGATAGAGATGCAAATATCAAAGGTTAAGTAATGACTACTTTCAGTGTTAATAAACAAACATGGCGTCACCCTTGTCATTTGGCAATCGAGTCAGAATTAACTATCGGGAATCTGGATAAACTACACAGATAATTGCTATCATTGTCAAAAGAACAGTCTAATATACTAAACATCAGTGTCTAACTGTGACGTAGCTAAGACATTTTATAAATTTTGGCATCTTTGGAGATATATATTTCGAAACAATTTTGCAAGGGCACTAGGCCTATCCAAGCGGCATCAATAGCCATATCTGTGCTTGAAGACCTCTGCGGCTTGAAACCTTTTCCACAAACTAAAATAGTTGTATTTGGCCGATATATGTTTGAATTGTTACCTTGTTTCGTTTTGTCGCTGTGTGTACATCTGACTGCACTTCTGACGTTTGCTATCGTGATCGTAACATCCATGTGTATAGACTTGGGGGACTCACCATTGTACCAGGACTGTGTTGTCCTCTGGGCACTGTAGTAATAGTAGTAGTGGTAGTTGTAGTGGTAGTGGCGGAGGTGGTGGTGGTGGTGGTGGTGGTAGAGGTAGTGGTAGTGGTAGTGGTAGTGGTAGTGGTAGTGATAGTGTAGTGGTAGTGGAAGTGGTGTTGGTGTTGGTGTTGGTGTTGGTGTTGGTGTTGGTGTTGGTGGTAGTGGTAGTAGTTGCAATAGGAGTAGTTGTGTTAGTGGTGGTGGTAGTTGTAGTGGTAGTGGTAATAGTATTGGTAGTGGTGGTAGTTGTAGTAGTAGTAGAGGCAGTGGTAGTGGTAGTCGTAGTGGTGGTAGTTGTATTATTAGAAGTAGGGTCAGTGGTAGTGGTGGCAGTAGTAGTAGGAGTAGTAGTGGAAGTAGTGGTAGTAGTAGTAGTAGTTGTAATAGTAGTAGTTGTAGTAGTAGTGTAGTGGTAGAGGTAGAAGTAGTTGTAGTGGTAGTGGTAGTGGTAGTGGTAGCAGTAGCAGTAGCAGTAGCAGTAGTACTAGTAGTAGTACTCTGTCAGTCACGTCGTAGTAGAGATAGTGGTAGTAGTAGTGGTAGTAGTAGTGGTAGCGTTAGTAGTAGTGGTAGTGGTGGTAGTAGTAGTGGCAGTGGTAGTGGTGGTAGTTGTAGTTGTGGTAGGTGTGGTAGTAGCAGCAGTTGTAGTGGTGATAATGGTGGTAGTAGTGGTAGAAGTAGTTGTTGTAGTAGTCGTAGTAATAATAGGAGCAGTGATGGTTGTCGTAGTTGCAATAGTAGAGTTAGTAATAGCTGTCACTGTAGTACCATCCTCACTATATGTTTGTCCTTAGTAATCAATCTCTAGTCACTCTACAATACTCAAAGTGGCGTTATCCATAGACTCTTAACAGGGGAGGCTTCACTTCAAGTCCTATGAGACATGTATTATGTTTGAACCTCTACACGGACCTTGTTGACCTGCGCTGGTTATCGTTAAGAGCTGGAGCATCCGGAGTATAATAGCCCTCGTGCTTGACGCACGACGTCACACAATGTCAGTGTTAGCGCGAGTATACAACAGTGACTGTCTAGATGGGATGCTACTTGAACAGACATGCATTTGGTACTGTCACGTTTCTGTCTAAGTGTTCATTTGTGGCAATGGTTTGGACAATGGGTCATCCATGCAGTCATACCTGGTGTGTTATGCCGTACTATGTTACAAGTATTGTCGACCACATGTCAGCCCATAAAGCACGAAGTACTTATGTACAAAAGATATAATATACGTTACTCCCACTCTGATGTGCTATCGGTATGGTTGTAAACGTGTCTCGCTATGTCTGTATAATATTATGAGTCTCTTTGTTGTCTTCCCAGGAAAGCAAATGTAGTTTATATCACTGTCTTAATAAGGAGCGTTTTCTGTTGTTTCATTAATAATATTGATCCCATGGCTATTTCCAGTGAAGCAAAACGCGATATGTACAGATATTGATTACCAAACGAGTCCCCGTAAGATAACGCTTGTATTACAATGAGTGTATTTCAAAACAAATGGTAATGAAATCTGTTTCTGAGGGTTTAGCAATTTAGTAGGTAATACATAAGGGATGTTTGTACAGGGACTCAGGCGTAAACAGACAAGCAGGGTGTGAAGATTAGGCTTTTAGCAAAGGGAAGCAGGCAGGGGGGGGGGGGGGGGGGGGGGGGGGTCGGGGTAAATAGAGGCTATTGGTACAGAGAAACAGGGTTAAATAGAGGCTGTTAGTACGGGAAGCAGGGGTAAATAGAGGCTATTAGTACAGGGAAGCAGGGGTAAATAGAGGCTATTGGTACAGAGAAGCAGGGTTAAATAGAGGCTGTTAGTATGGGAAGCAGGGGTAAATAGAGGCTATTAGTTCAGAGAAGCAGGGGTAACTAGAGGCTATTGGTACAGAGAAGCAGGGTTAAATAGAGGCTGTAAGTACGAGAAGCAGGGGTAAATAGAGGCTATAAGTACAGAGAAGCAGGGGTAAATAGAGGCTGTTAGTACAGGGAAGCAGGGGTAAATAGAGGCTATTGGTACAGGGAAGCAGTGGTAAATAGAGGCTATTAGTACAGAGAAGCAGGGTTAAATAGAGGCTATCAGTACAGAGAAGCAGTGGTAAATAGAGGCTATAGGTACAGAGAAGCAGGGGTTAAATAGAGGCTATTAGTACAGAGTGAGTGAGTGAGTGAATATGGTTTTACGCCGCTTTTAGCAATATTCCAGCAATATCACGGCGGGGGACACCAGAAATGGGCTTCACACATTGTACCCATGTCGAGAATCGAACCCGGGTCTTCGGCGTGACGAGCGAACGCTTTAACCACTAGGCTACCCGACCGCCCCCTATTAGTACAGAGAAGCAGGGGGTAAATAGAGGCTATTAGTACAGAGAAGCAGGGTTAAATAGAGGCTATTGGTACATGGAAGCAGGGTGAAATAGAGGCTATTGGTACAGGGAAGCAGGCTTAAATAGAGGCTATTAGTACAGAGAAGCAGGGGTAAATAGTGGCTATCGGTTCAGATAAGCAGGGGTAAATAGAGGCTATTGGTACAGGGAAGCAGGGTGAAATAGAGGCTATTAGTACAGAGAAGCAGGGGGTAAATAGAGGCTATTGGCCCAGAGAAGCAGGGGGTAAATATATGCTGCTAGTATAGGCAAGCAGGGGGTAAGTTTATGCTGCGAGTATAGGCAAGCAGGGGGTAAGTATATGCTGCGAGTATAGGCAAGCAGGGGTGAACATACGCTGCTAGTATAGGGAAGCAGGGGGGAAATATATGCTGCTAGTATAGGCAAGCAGGGGGTAAATAGGTGTCGTTATGCTGCTAGTATAGGTAAGCAGGGGGTAAATATATGCTGCTGGTATAGGCAAGCAGGGGGTAACTTTTTATGCTGCTAGTATAGACAGGCAGGGGTAAATATATGCTGCTAGTATTGACACCCATGGGATAAATACTAGTATATGCTGCTGGTATAGGCAAGCAGGGGGTAAGTATGTGACGTTATGCTGCTAGTATAGACAAGCAGGGGGTAAATATATGCTGCTGGTATAGGCAAGCAGGGGGTTAAATATGTGCTGCTACTATAGGCAAGCAAGAAGTAAATATATGCTGCTAGTATATGCAATCATGGGCGTAAATATGTGTTGATGGTGTAGGCAAGCAGGGGGTAAATATATGTTGTTACTATAGGAAGCAGGAGGTAAATGTATACGTCTAGTAAGCAAGCAGGGGGTAAATATACATGTATGCTGCTAGTATATACAACCGGGGATGGGGGATAAATATGTGCTGCTAGTATAGGTAAGCAGGGGTAAATAGCTGACGTTATGCTGCTAGTATAGGCATGCAGGGGTAAATATATGCTGCTTGTATAGGCATGCAGGGGGTAAATATATGCTGCTAGTATAGGCAAGCAGTGGGTAAGTATGTGCTGCTAATATAAGCAAGCGGGAGGTAAATATATGGTGTTACTATAGGCAAGCAGGACGTAAATATATGCTGCTAGCATATGCAATCATGGGGGTTAAATATGTGCTGCTAGTATAGGCAAGCAGGAAGTAAATATATGCTGCTAGTATATGCAATCATGGGCGTAAATATGTGTTGATGGTGTAGGCAAGCAGGGGGTAAATATATGTTGTTACTATAGGAAGCAGAAGGTAAATGTATACGTTTAGTAAAGGCAAGCAGGGGGTAAATATACATGTAGGCTGCTAGTATATACAATCGCGGGGGGGGGGGGGGGGGGGGGGGCGTAAATATGTGCTTCTAGTAAGCAAAGGGTAAATATATGATGTTACTATAGACAAGCAGGTGGTATGCTGTTTTTATAGGCACACAGGGGGGAAATATATGCTGCTAATGGCTATATGCTGGTATAGGCAGGCATGGGTAAATATATGCTGCTAATATAGGCAAGCAGGACGTAAAAATGTGCTGAATAGACTATGAGAAGGCTCCTAATCTCAGATTCCCTATCACAAATTGAATATTGATAGCTACATATCTAGTATATATACAGCTAGCGAAGGTACACGTGACCTGCTTGAGAAGTTAGTCAGTCATGCAGTGACAAGGCATAGAGCCTACATTCACCCTGGTGTATGTATGATACAAGGGGGTCCTGTTCGACAGCCTTAATGGGATACAGAAACACACACATCATGTTCTCCTGTGATGTTGGTAAGCATCTTATGTCATTCGTCGTCATATTGTTTGGTTTCACGTGTTGAATAGTATATACCGCGTGTCTGTATAGTAAAGCATAGCGCAATATACCTGTGGCCTAGATCTGCGGTTGTTCATGCAGTGACACCACAAAGCCTACAAGCCTATGCTATGTAGATTACAAAAGGGAGGTCACCTGATAGGTAGGCTCTCTGTGATATCGGAGACATGTGCATCACAGGGCGTAGCATTGTTTATGATGTTGGTGAGTTGCTTATGTTATTCGTCGTCATTTTTTCGGTTCATGGTTTTGATATGTCATCTCATACAGATTCGGAAGGAATGTCTATCGTAACTGGCGTCACTTGAACGCGTGACCGTCAACAGTAGAAGTTGTAGCAGGATCACTCGGGGTACATGGGGTTTTATGCGTCATTAGGTTTTATACCCCGAGCCAAGTTTTAATATGACATTGTAAAATATTTCAAATAAATTCAAAACTGATAGAAAACAGCTGCGATTGAGCTGAGGTGAGCTTGCGCTAGGTCACGTGACATCCATTTGCTCGCAAAAAGCATGCGTTTTTTTTGCTTTTAAGCGGGGTATAACGGAGTTATTCTGCCTCTCCTTTTCCATCTGCAAATTCACAGAGACAATTGGTGTCATTCAAAACAAGGGAATGAATTGCTATCAATTATATCACTGATGCGTCAAATTTGGAAATGCTCTCCACACGTCTGTCATAATACGTTTTGAAAGCTTTGCTGATGCCTTGATTGTTGTAGCCTTGATCAAACAAGGTTTGATAGTCGCGTGATGCCTTTTGATGTAATGAGCATCGTAGCACGCTCATGGATCACGATGAGAAACAATCAACCAAAATGACCTCTGATCCATTTCACCCATCTTCTGACAAGGATAATTTGCTGGGGACAGAGTCTAACTCGTGCCACCACGTGGTATAGCTGCTGTGTTCTTAGTGATTGACTGGGGCCTGTTGTGGGAGTGGTTCATAGGTTATAGTTCAATAGGTCAAGGCTACGAAGTCTGAGGAGAACATGGTGTGTGTTGTGCAGGAACGTGCTGATCACCAAACCGGTGTCTGCCAGATTATAGACGTGTTTATGAAACATGTCGATGTACAGTAAACTACGGTTATAACGAACACGCTTATAACGAACTGATGGATATAACGAATTCATTTTTTGGTCCCGGCAATTTGCTGTATTTATGCTGTATATATGCTTATAACGAACTACTGGCCGTCCCTTGAGTTTATTTTCGTATTTCGGGCGTCAGACCACCCTGTACAATATACACCACGATCAGGGCCCTGATAGATCGTCGCCGAACACAAGCGGCATATTAAAAACACGCTTGACATGTTTCAGTGTACGAGTCGGTTCACTTCTTCCGGGTAATACTATCATAACAACATGGAGCAGACACTGTTTACCCTCAACGCCCGTTACTGGTTGCTGGGAATGTTCAAACCGTGTACTGAAAATAGCAACCGTCGTAACGGATACGCCCTTATCTTGTTGCTGGGAATGTACACACCGTGTACTGAAGATAGCAACCGTCGTAAAGGATATGCCCTTATCTTGTTCGGGTTGTTTGTGACTTTTGGTATGGTTAAATATAGGAGCATACATGTTATGAATGAAGAAAATACACTATTCTAAAACACTGTCGAACATAGTATTTCGTCACATGCGTTTTCACAAGGCTGTATTTGTAACTTGAACATGTGTGGACAAACACGTTAGGTATGTTTTTTACTGTTTTTATGTAATCTAGATGCCAATTGGGTAATTTTAAATTTGATTTCTCCTTACCTAAGTTATATTTGCAAGGATATGGACAAACATGAGTGAACACTGCATGTGTATTAGAAGTAGACAAAAGAGGTTGGGCAGCGTGCATATGTTTGACAACCATAGGTGACTATTTATCACGTTGTGTGTAAACAGTACGGAAAACGAACCCCACTATACACCGAGTGTGTAAGTAAGTATGGTTTTACGCCACTTTTAGCAATATTCCAGCAATACCATGGTGGGGGCACCATTGTACCCATGTCGGGAATCGAACCCGGGTCTTCGACGTGACGAGCTAACGCTTTAACCACTAGGCTACCCGACCTACCCCTATACACAGAAGACAAACAAACATTACATAGGATACGAATAGGGAAATAGATCACAGCTAGTGTTAATAGTGTAAAAGTGTGGTTTGGCTTTAATAATGTATGGCATGATATACACCTACGTATCGCTCACCAAACAGGTCATCAGATGTAAACAGCTAACAGAAATGTATGTTTGATAGAGATTCTGTCAATGTTGCATCCTGGCGTCCAGGGAACAGTGTTACAGACATCGTGCCTATAATATGTGTTTGATCCAACACACCTACATCATGTGCCGACCCGTGAAGATCCGGGAAAGAATAGATCTTCAGCAACCCATACTTGCCGTAAAAGGCGACCAACGGCTTGGATAATAGGAAGGCTTGGAGCCATACACTATCCGGAGCACAGTGTAAGTCTAGCACTAGGCATTGTAACGGGTGCCATGTGTGCGTGAAGCTATGGCATTGTCTCTGGGTAACTGTTGTGCCAATTCGGCAATGACGCCGGGTGTTGTTGGCACTCTATACCCTCTACCAAAGCAAGCTCCACACCGATATGTCAGGAATACACTGTTGTGCCAATTCGATATGTCAGGAATACACAGAGTACTCCAGTGACGTAAGAAGAAGTCAGCGAATCTCGCCACACACTAAAGCAGTTCTTCAATGACGCCGGTTGCTGTTGGCATTCTATACCCTCTACCAAAGCAAGCTCCACGTCAGGAATACACTATTTTTAATTTTGAATGCAAGCTCTTTGGGTTAACGTCAGTTGTCAGTGTCATATGTGAATGGACGTGTACAATATTTAGTCCATACCAATTGTGTCACACAAAGCTGGGTGACGTCAAGCTTTCATATCACCTCACCTGTTCGAGGCATCAAACTGAGTACCCGTTTATTGGAAGTGTGAATGCTTTGCTCTAGTTGAACAGGAAGCTGGTGAAACTGTTTGCATTGTCTTCGTCGTTACAGAAGTAGGATCAATGGGAAGAATGCGGTAGTTATGTCAGCAATAGTGTGGCTTGGGGCAGTGTTGATGTAAATGCATTTATCTCTCCACCTCTGTATGTTTACTGACGACGGATGAAAGAAGCTCAGACGTTTTGTAGTACGCTCCGTTTGCTTTGGCTGCAGGGAATTGTTGATAACAGTTCTTTGAAAACAAGTGTAGTTGTTGTTTCCACCAGTGTAAATATACAGATATGTCAAATGTATTTATACTCCTTTCAAAATAAACCCCAGTACTTAATTTATCAAAGATTCACTAGATGAGTTCATGCATGATTTCTAAAGTTACTAACTATTAGAGACGATCTCATCTTCTTCCTGTTAAGATGGAATACATTAGAATAATTAAACACACTATTGCCTGAGATGTGTGACACAGATTAACACCGATCTCCATGCTGTGGTAAGTTTCTCACAGAAATTTAGGCATATGTGTGTTTGAGATTGTATGCTGCTTAATTAACCTTTACCTGGGATGTCCGCTGGTTACAGTGACGTCTCTGTAATATCCATATTCAGCATTCATTGCTTTTTAGCTGTTGTTGTCCTTATGGTAAAAAATAATGATCCTTTCATTTAAGGAGGAATCTGATCTGCCGTGTGTTGTCCGTTGTTTCTAGATCTAGACGCTGTATGCTCTATTGACAAACAACATTATTCAGTAGAGTACGGTTATAACAAACGCAAAGGGACAACTAATTTTAGTTCGTTATAACCGTAGTTCGTTATAAGCATATACACATAATAACTACAGCAAATAGTCGGGACGAAACCGTAAGTGCGTTATATCCGTCAGTTCGTTATAAGCGTGTTCGTTATAACCGTAGTTTACTGTATTTGACTGAACAGACAGCAACTGACTCCACTGACAAGAAAAATGTTGTCTTTACGATTTGAACAAGGTTGCTGCCAACGTTCTAGAGCAGTGTTCCCATTATCAGGGTTTACTGGAGCAGACCGCCTCGGGACATACACACGAACATGGAGGGCACGACGACCTCTCCACTAGAGGATAATGTATTATGTTTCAGTTATCAGCTTTTGTTATCAGTAGACTTGCAGAGAAACACAGGCAAACACATGAGGCAAAGGATCGTTGATGCTCTCGATGGCCTCGTGTGACGAGACCTGGCTGCTTCGTTGAGTGAGTGAGTGAGTTGGGTTTAACGCCGCTTTTAACAGTATTCCACTGATATGTCAGCTTAATGTGGGAGGAAAGCCCGAGGTGATGCAGGTCTCAGACGTTTACCACTTCAGTGAAACTCAAGAGCACGGGTATGGTGCTGACGAACCTAGAAACATAATCCGGGCGAACCAGGATTCGAACCCACAATTATAGGTTTCTTGCGTGCCCAACGCCACCCGTTGAGAGAAAACTGAGTTTTACTTTTCTCATGTTTGTTGTTTTCAGACGCATGATGCCGGAGAAGAATGCGGTAGTCTTGTCAGCAACAATGTGGCTTGGGGCAGTTCTCGTGTTAACATGTGAGTACATTAATCTCCTAAAATGTATATGAAGTATTCTTACATGCGATGCAACTGACGATAAATGTAACCACGTGTAATATATATATATATATATATGTTTTAATATAGTCGTCCTCATCGATGTATCAATGTCATGGAAGTTTTATTTTATGTAAAAGCTTAGATCATAGTTTAAGTGCAAAGCATACGTTGTATACTGGGAGGGGCATTGGAACGATTGCAATACTTGAAAACATTGAGAGTACATGATATTCCGGGATTCCATTGGACCAGATGTCATCCATACGCCCATAAGCGTTATTTATCACATGAATGCATTCTAATAGTGACACAGCTGTTGTAACTTCCATGTTACCAGCGGAACACCACACTTACCTCACGTGAATAACATGAGAGTCATGGCTCGTTTGTTCCTTTGTTCATAGAACCAAAGACATGGTTTGGTTTATTGTCATAGACTTGGGACCATCGCTCAGTGAAAACTGCCGGGCTACTTTACATGTTCCAGTTAGATATGTCATGGGGGGCACGGGGGGCCCAGTCGTCTAAGTCGCCGCGATTCGCTGTGCAGATTTGCGTCCCTTGGGCATGCCAGAAACCTAAGATTGTGGGTTCGAATCCAGGTTCGCCCCGATTATGTTTCTAGGTTTGTCAGCACAATACCCGTGCTCGTGGGTTTAACCGAAATGGTAAACGTCTGAGATCTGCATCACTTTTGGCTTTTCTCTCTCATTAAGCTAACACGCCGTGATATAACTGGAATACTGTTAAAAGCGGCGTTAAGCCAAAATCGCTCACTCACTATGTATGTCAGTCTACTTTACAGCCTACACTATTGATGAATCACATCCTGCTGAAGTTTCATATTCATGGTCACGTGTTGTTGTGAGTTGACTATTTCCGCATCAAGTGACAATGTTGATTTAATTGAGGACAAGTTATAGTTCACATGATTCAGGAAACGGAATCCATTGCTGTCTTGTTGTCATCCCACACACACATCGCGAGTCATGGGCAATGTGTAGTTTCAGTTTGGAGGAAAGCAGGTTAGAGTTTGAGTAGGTTAGAAATACGGATAATATAACCAGCCTGACTCGAGGGATTAAAATGAAGTGCGTGGGGATTACACACATCACATCGTCATTAACCTTATGTACCTGTGTGTATCCTGGCAAGTGATGGTTGACCTATAGCAGTAGAAACCTCCACAGAAGGCCACACTGGGTTGACCTATAGCAGTAGAAACCTCCACAGAAGGCCACACTGGGTTGACCTATAGCAGTAGAAACCTCCACAGAAGGCCACACTGGGTTGACCTATAGCAGTAGAAACCTCCACAGAAGGCCACACTGGGTGAACCTATAGCAGTAGAAACCTCCACAGAAGGCCACACTGGGTGAACCTATAGCAGTAGAAACCTCAACAGAAGGCCACACTGGGTTGACCTATAGCAGTAGAAACCTCCACAGAAGGCCACACTGGGTGAACCTTTGAACGCTGAATGAAAGTATGAGCGTTATTTAAAGTGCTGATTTAATAATTATTTCGCAAGTATTCATCAGACTTATCGTAGGAGTGTGCAGAAGTACAGGCATCAAACCCCGTATACAGTGTGTAGAAGTACTCGCCATATATGCGTGGATAGTGTGTAGAAGTACTCGCCTCATATGCGGGGATAATGTGTAGAAGTACTCGCCTTATATGCGGGGATAGTGTCAGGAAGTACTGGCCTCACACCTCGGGTACAGTGTGTACAAGTACTGGCCTTACATCTCGGGTACTGTGTGTAGAAGTACTGGCCTTACACCCTGTGTACAGTGTGTAGAAGTACCGGCCTTACACCCTGTGTACAGTGTGTAGAAGTACAAACCCTACATCTCGGGTACAGTGTGTACAAGTACTGGCCTTACATCTCGGGTACAGTGTGTAGAAGTACTGGCCTTACACCCTGTGTACAGTGTGTAGAAGTACTGGCCTTACACCCTGTGTACAGTGTGTAGAAGTACAAACCCTACATCTCGGGTACAGTGTGTACAAGTACTGGCCTTACATCTCGGGTACAGTGTGTAGAAGTACTGACCTTACATTTCGGGTACAGTGTGTAGAAGTACTCGCCTTACGTCTCGGGTACAGTGTGTAGAAGTACTGGCCTCACACCTCGGGCACAGTGTGTAGACGTACAAGCCTTACATCTCGGGTACTGTGTGTATAAGTACTGGCCTTACATATCGGGTACTGTGTGTAGAAGTACTGGCCTCACACCTCGGGCACAGTGTGTAGACGTACAAGCCTTACATCTCGGGTGATGTGTGTAGAAGTACTCGCCTCACATCTCGGGTACAGTGTGTAGAAGTACTGGCCTTACATCTCGGGTACTGTGTGTAGAAGTACTGGTCTCACGACTCGGGTACCGTGTGTAAAAGTACTGGCCTCATACCTCGGGTACAGTGTGTAGAAGTATTCGCCATACTTCTCGGGTACTGTATGTAGAAGTACTGGCCTTACATCTCGGGTACTTTATGTAGAAGTATTGGCCTTACATCTCGGGTACTGTGTGTAGAAGTACTGGCCTCACGCCTCGGGTACATTGTGTAGAAGTGCTCGCCTTACGTCTCGGGTACATTGTGTAGAAGTACTGGTCTCACGACTCGGGTACCGTGTGTAAAAGTACTGGCCTCATACCTCGGGTACAGTGTGTAGAAGTACTCGCCATACTTCTCGGGTACTGTATGTAGAAGAACTCGCCTTACATCTCGGGTACTGTATGTAGAAGTACTGGCCTCACGCCTCGGGTACTGTGTGTAGAAGTACTGGCCTCACATCTCGGGTATTGCGTGTAGGAGTACAGGCGTCACACCTCGGATACAGTGTGTAGGAGGACATACCTAACACCTCGGGGACAGTGTATAGGAGTACAGGCCTCACACCTCGTGTACAGTGTGTAGGAGTACAGGCCCCACACAACGGAACAGTGTGTAGGAGTACAGGCCTCACACCTCGGGTACAGTGTGTAGGAGTACAGGGCTCACACAACGGAACAGTGTGTAGGGTACAGGCCTCACACCTTGGTTTCAGTGTGTAGGGGTACAGGCTAACCACCCTGGGTACGGTGTGTTTGATTGCAGGCCTTACACCTAGGATACAGTGTGTAGGAGTACAGGGCTTACACCTCGAGTACAGTGTATAGGAGTACAGGGCTCACACAACGGAACAGTGTGTAGGAGTACATGCCTTACACCTCGGACACAGTGTGCATGAATACAGGCTAACCACCCTGGGTACGCTGTGTTGGACTGCAGGCCTTACACCTGGGATACAGTATGTAGGAGTACAGGTCTGACACCTCGGATACAGTGTATAGGAGTACAGGCCTCACACCTCGGGTACTGTGTGTAGGAGTACAGGCCTCACACCTCGGATACAGTGTATAGGAGTACAGGCCTCACACCTCGGATACAGTGTATAGGAGTACAGGCCTCACACCTCGGGTACTGTGTGTAGGAGTACAGGTCTGACACCTCGGATACAGTGTATAGGAGTACAGGCCTCACACCTCGGATACAGTGTGTAGGAGTACAGGCCTCACACCTCAGATACAGTGTGTGGGAGTACAGGCCTCACGACTCGGATACAGTGTGTAGGAGTACAGGCCTCACACCTCGGATACAGTGTGTAGGAGTACAGGGCTCACACAACGGAACAGTGTGTAGGAATACAGGCCTCACAAATCGGGTACTGTGTGTAGGAGTACAGGCGTCACACCCCGGTCACAGTGTGTAGGAGTACAGGCCTCACACCTCGGATACAGTGTGTAGGAGTACAGGCCTCACACCTGGGATACAGTGTGTGGGAGTACAGGCCTCACACCTCGGATACAGTGTGTAGGAGTACAGGCCTCACACCTCGGATACAGTGTGTAGGAGTACAGGGCTCACACAACGGATACAGTGTGTAGGAGTACAGGCCTCACACCTCGGATACAGTGTGTGGGAGTACAGGCCTCACACCTCGGATACAGTGTGTGGGAGTACAGGCCTCACACCTCGGATACAGTGTGTGGGAGTACAGGCCTCACACCTCGGGCACAGTGTGTAGGAGTACAGGCCTTACACCTCGGGTACAGTGTGTATGAGTACAGGCGTCACACCTCGGGTACAATGTGTTAGAGTACAGGCGTCACACCTCGGGTACATATCGGGTTTCACCGAAGTGGTAAACGTCTGAGACCCGCATCACTTCAGGCTTTCCTCCCATATTAAGCTGACACGCCGCTATATAACTGGAATACTGCTAAAAACGGCGTTAAACCCAACCCACTCACTCACTAGGATATGTAGGATTATCTGCCAAAATTAAACAAATGGTAAATCATTCTACTGTCATTCACGCGAGGTAATTCTGAAACTCTGCTGGTAATATGGAAGGCGTTACAACAACTGTAGCACGATGAAACCCTGCCTGACAAGTATTCTCCATGTTTCTCCCTGGTCATTTCCTTGTGTATTGTAATAGTTCACGATGTCCTTCACAGTATAAGGTTATGTTTTGCACTTAAACTACGATCTAAGTTTCATCATTCTCCTCCATGACATTGGTACATTGATTAGGACGTCTATATTTATAAACCCGTGAAGATCCGGGGAAAAATAGGTCTTCAGCAACCAATGTTTGCCGTAAGTGGCGGCAGACGAGATGGGGAGGTCAGGCTTGCTGTCTTGGATGATACATGTCATCGTATCTCACTTAAGGATCACTATGTCAATCACTGGATTGTCTGGTCCAGACTCGATTATTTACAGACCGCCATCAAAGCAGCAAAGAAACGAACAAACAAACGAACCTTATTTCATATATTTTACGAAGTATTTCTTAACAGTGAGTCGACTGTTTAAGATTAAAGTTCATTCTTCCCTATGTAATTTCAGCATCACAAGTGTATGGACAGACGAATTGTGTATGGGGAAGATGGGGAGATCAGTGCGAAAAAGCCTGCCCTGAACGTTGTATTGTCAATGAAGCCAGGAATCTCCAGCACTGCCACAAGTTGACTGGGAAGTGTTCTGAGGGATGCATGCGTGGGTGGCATGGCGATATGTGTGTTCTACCTTGTAGCAGCCACTGCGAAAAGAACACATGCAACCGGCAGAATGGTCTGTGTAGTTTTGGCTGTGATGGAACCTACAGAGGAGACTTCTGCAATATCACAACAGGTGGGGATGTCTACTGTGTCATTCGGGACTTGCATGTTCTTAAAAGTTAGCGAGTTTGGTTTGCTGTTGCTGTGAATATTATTAGAGTCATATCACGGCGTGTCAGCTTGATGTGGAGACGCCCATCACTTTGGAGAAAACTTTGAGTATGAGTATGGTACTGTCAAAACTAGAAATATACACCAGGGTTCAACTATCATAGTTTTCTGTGAAGCCTCCGGAATATGCCTTGGACGACAGGTCACCGGTACAATTATATGAATGTTTTCTTTTGATATTACAATTTGACAAGGAAATATGAATTAATTAATGAGCTGCCGGTCACAAATAAGTACAAAAGCAAATTTGACATTAGACTGGGGTTGGCATATGTTCAAAAAAGAACTTGAAAGCAATACCCCGGCTTTGATCACATTTACAACATGCTTCGATTAACATGCTGGATATGTAAAATATTGTTTCATAATAATAATTATAATAATATTTGATTGACCTTAGATTTGTAAGTTATTTTTGTTTTGTTTTCATAAGTAGTGGTTTCAACGCACTCAACGTCACCGACACCACGGGCATCTACACCTAGGCCTGGGAAATACACGGACCTAGTCGTGATTATTGTCCCCATCATCATCATCATCATAATCTGCCTTGTCACAGTCGTAGTGGTGGCATTTATAGTGTGAGTGTAGACCTGACAGAATAACGCATTCATAAATAACGGTGTGGCTATTCACGAGATACACTTTACCCAGATCTTCACGGTCGAAATTTCATTCCTATCCGTTGGTATTATACGAAACAATTGTTTTATTAATGAAGGGAATATTCCGTGTTCTTGATTTTTTACCAATATCACAGCTACGAGGAAAGATATTAATATTTAAGCACTTCATTCATCATTAAAATTGAATTTCAGCAGCTCTAATAATTGTGATTCTTTGCAGAAGAAAACGGAAAAAGAGAAGAAAAAACGGCGATGGCAGGTAATACTATGACCAATGATTATGCAAAGATATCACGTCACGAAGGCTAAAATATCTCATAAAATATCACCACTCAAGTTTAGTTTCTGATATAACATACATCGTGCATGGTATGCATCATCGGAATATGTAGCCGGGATAAGAGACCAGTATTCCCTGATATTATGTTTTACTTCACTGATTGTATGTGTAACACAAGAGTCATCCATCCATTGTAGTATCCATTGTAGTTGGGAACTTTGTTTTTGTTCACAGGTCCCCGGAAGACAGTAAGTACATTAAAGTAACTTGAATATTGCTTAACTGTACACTGGGCATATATGTTCACATATAATAGTTGCGGCCCTCAAGACAGTTATTGGTTAATGTCTTCAGCGTCAGCGCAAATTAAATCATAACCTTGATATTATATTGATGTCATAAGACACTCTAAGTTGATCTGAAACTTTAACAGTGGGTATGTATATTGGGACGAGATGCAACTTGTGTACTAGGGTTAGTTGGTAGCATCAAGCCAAACTTGCATACCATAGACTGATGCTATCAAAACATATTCTGAGCCATATGCAAACACGTTTTAGCAGATGTAGTTGTACTACACATCGGTATCATTTGATCTTTTCAAAGTTATGAACTGTATTCCTTGGCATTAATTTTCATCGCATTACTTTGTTTCAAGTGGGTGAATACAAGTGATAGTGCTACTTTTACGTGTACCCTGATACACTGTTTCATTTAGTTTATGGGTACTCTGATTCTTGTTGTGTCACATTGGTCATTATAAGTGGTAGTAGCACTTGTATGCGTTTGCTGATAATTTTGTTTCACATTGGTAAATCTAAGTGATAGCTCTGCTTTTTATATGTCCACTGATGCCTTTTGAGGTGAGGTGAACTGGGGATTGAACCTCGCGTTTGCACGTAAATTGTTGCACGTACATGTATGGAGCAATGTACATTCACGTGCGTTCTTACATGTACGTCCGTCTGCGAGTACAGTTTCGTGAGTCTGTTATAGTGCTGGCCAACTGAGATACAACGTTAAATTTTAACATGAATACCACGTTCAGGTGGAGTATACTGCCCCAAGCCCACCGTCCTTGTTTTGTGCCCTTAGTGTCTAGTGTCAGGCAGAGTAACGCAAGTACCAACGTATAACACAGTTTGGTTATGACTAGGACAGGGATCGTACCACCGACCTTCTGTTGGACCACCGACGCTTTACCATGTGGGAATGAATCACCATAATGAACTATTCAACATCAAATTGAACTTAATGACTACACCGGCTTTTGGGATACCCCTGGTGTATAACCTTGTGAATGCATTTTATCTGACCTGGGTATATAGTAGTTCTAATAATGTGCTCATATTTTTTTCCGGATAACATCTCGTATTCCACTACAGGTATATAGTGTATAGCCAATTGTTCAGTAAAGGTATATCTGATCTGGACATATTCTATGTTTTAGTTCCCTTAATGGAAAGAAGTAGAGCGGCCTTTGGCAGTGAGTATAAATCATACCATAGGTCACCTTGATATTAATCACTTGCTTGATAAAAGTAGCAGAAACTACAAAGTATAATACAAATAAGTTGGTTTTACACAGAACGTGTCTTGGCGTCTGTCAGTTTGCGGAATTCCATTACCTAGTATCACTAGTTCATACACAAACAATGATTGAATCAAGTAGACCAAAACTGTATCATAAGCAGAAACAATAAGATCGACAGACATAATTGTTCACGGAGATCAATCAACATTCCTCGAAAGTGACAAAACCAACAATGACACCCTACATACGTGTGTAGCGCTATATATACGTACATGGTCCTCTTTTTGCTTTAAGTGTATATTTTGACAAGGGCATTCTGTAGTCATACATCACCACATTCGTTTTTCTGAACTGTACATGAGTAGGTATGTCAGCTGTGGTTCTTATTTTTTTACCAGAATTGGGACATGGTCTGGATGAACAACGCATGGAGCCAGGTACATACAAACTGCTTTTCACACTGTAGCATGAATTATAACAATTGTATTGAACAACGTACATATATCCAAATCAAATGTGATATAAACTGTAATGACAATATAAATAACATTGATATACTAATCTCACTTACTTGATGTCTATTATTTACATTTCAATTGTCTTTACATAATCGTGTTTCTTCCTGTACAGATCCAATTGACCGAGAGATAAACAATACACGAACATTGTTTGTGGAAACTGAAAACTTTAAGAAAGTGAGAGAAATGTTGGAGACGTTCCATCATGTGACCATCAGTGGTGCTCCGGGTGAAGGTAAAACATCCATGGCCCTGATGCTGGGAGCTGAATACAGGAAGCAGGGGTATGAGCTGGTACTGGTTGATGATCTCGCACAAGTAAACTTGTCTGACTGGCAAGGCCATGATGTATGTGTGATATTTGATGACATATTTCAGAAGGCAGGGTCCCATATGGATGTGCCTCGTTTTAAACACCTTCTGTATGACCTCCATCTGTACCTAGCACAGTGCAAGGACAGGTCTGAGAGACGATATGAGAGTATGCAGCAGGAGTCGGGAGAGGAAGAAAGAAGAGACAATCAGTCAGACATGTACCTCATATTCACCACAGAAACCTCCGCACTAGAACATGCAATGTTAAAACTTGAAGGTCATCCAATTTGGTTTTTCAATAACTCTGCAAAAGCATTATTGTCTTACACACCGGAGGAGAAGAAAGAAATATGGATGAAACATAAACACCATTACAAATGCAAAGCAGAAGTGGATGAGATCGAACTTGGTGCATGTGATGAACAAACTGTTGGATTTCCTCTTATTTGCAAATTGTTCTCCAGTTATGCTGCCTTTCAAGAACAAGATGAAACGTTTTGGGAACATCCTGTATTCTATCTTAAACGGGAACTTGATACAGTGATTAATAGAAGGGATGACCACTCAGCTGCCCTAATCCTGGTGCTCCTGTGTGACGGGCAGCTGAACCTAAGTCAGCTGGAGACTGAATCTGACAACCCAGACCTGGATGTCCACATCAAGGCAGCTCTGTCCTTTGTGAAGACATCAACCAGACAAGATGTAGATGAGGCTGTCAGAAGTTTATGTGGTTCGCTTTTGACAGAAGGAAACTTAATAACATTTTCCCATTCAATGATTTATGATGTCTGTGCTTCTGTCTTGTTTAGTATTGATCCAGAATTTATCCGTAAACATTGCAGTATTAAGTTCCTCTTTGAGCATGTACAGGATCAGCAAGCAGACATGGCTGCCGTCGAAACACACCAGCTCATTATTCCTTTCTCAGGGGCCTACAGTGAAACCATTGTTGACAGAATGGCTGATTATCTTGCCAGTGGGGCTTTAAGTGAATACATCATGCATCCCATATATAAAAGGAAAGAAATAGCTGACAAATTATCTCAAATGATTAAAGATCCCACTTCTCTGTCTCATGATGATATGCACAACATCTTCCATTGTGTATGCTTCAATGGGAACAATAATATCCTGAAGCAACTTGTTCCTCACTGTGACATCAATAGACGTGGGTTGAATGGTTGGACGCCTGCTATGTTCGCAGTTGTCTCCGGACAGATGGAAAGTTTGAAACTCCTGGTGAAACACAAAGCTGATATAGAACTATGTGACAGCAACAACAACAGCCTATTACATTTGGCCATTGAGAATGGAACAACTGCCAGTGTAGAATATCTACTTAAAGAACATAAAATTGACATCAACACTCGAGGAATGCATGGCTGGACACCACTTGTGTGTGCAGTGTTTGCTGGGAAGAAGGATGTTTTGGATGTTCTTTTGAAACACAAAGCTGACAATAGATTAAGAGATACCAACATCAGGAATGCGATACATCTGGCATGTGAGTGGGGAGGAAATTCCATTGTGGGACATCTTCTGCCATTCACGGATGTGAATTCCCATGGAAAACATGGTCACACACCAATAATGTGTTCAGTATCATCTGGAAAGAAGAAAACATTCGACCTTCTTTTGACAAAGAATGCAGACATCAACCTGACTGATGATGACAACAACAGCATCCTTCATGTGGCTTGCCAGCCGGATAATACATCTATTTTAGAGTATCTACTTACACAGCTTGACATCAATAGGCCGGGAAAACATGGCTGGACACCAGTTATGAAGGCAGCTGTGAATGGCAGGAAGGATGTATTTGACCTGCTTGTGAAAGAGAAAGTGAATATTGAACTGACTGATGACAGTGGTAACAATCTCCTCCATCTTGCATGTCACAGCGGAAATGCCTCCATTGTGAAATACCTACTCCCACAGTTTAACATCAACAGTCGTGGAGGCAATGGCTGGACGCCAGTGATGTTTGCGGCTGTCAATGGAGACAGTGATGTGTTCCGCCTGCTTGTGTCAAATGGTGCTGATCTCTCCCTGGAAGATGACTACAACAACTCTGTATTTCATTTAGGATGTATCGGAGGAAACAGAACCATAGTGAAAGATCTACTGCCAAAAGCTGATAAGAACAGTCAGGGAAACCTTGGGAGAACAGGGGTTATGAAGTCTGCTTGGGCAGGCAATGCCGATGTTTTCACACTTCTTGTGGGAAAGAAAGCTGATCTCACAACAATTGATGATAACAATGATACCATACTTCACCTTGCCAGTCAGGGTGGGAATTGCTCAATTGTGAAATATCTGATAGGGGGAAAGTTTGAGATAAATTGTCGTGGAAAAGACGATTTGACAACTTTGATGTCTGCAGCCTGGTCTGGAAAGAAAGATGCGTTTGAACTTATTTCTTCAAGGGAAGCTTCCATGTCCCTTTTCAATGAATATCGTGACACAATCCTCCACTTGGCATGTGAAGGGGGAAATATATCCATTGTAGAATCACTTCTGTCAAAAGTAGATGTTAACACTCGGGGAAAGAATGGTCGGACTCCAGTCATGGTTGCAGCATTGGTTGGGAAGAAGGATGTGTTTGACTTTCTGGTTTCAAAGAAAGCTGATCTCACACTGCCTGATGACTACAGTAACACCATTCTTCATCTTGCATGCCGGGGTGGAAATACGTTCATCATAGAGCATCTCATACCACTGTTTGACATGAACAGACCTGGAGAAGATGGATTGACACCATTAATGATGGGAGCTCTCAGTAGGAAGAAGGAAGCTTATGATCTGATTACAAGTAATGGGGGTAATCAATCATTAACGGCCTCTGAAAATGATATTGTTCTTCATGCAGCCTGTCTTGGGGGTAATCTAGCCATTGTTAAGGAGGTGATTGACAGCTTTGACATCAACACCAGGGGAAGGAATGGCGAGATTCCTCTGATGCGAGCAGTCTGTGGAGGCCACATTGCTGTCTACAGATATTTGATGTCCCGTGGTGCTGACCATACTCTGGTGGACAATGACGGACACACTCTACTACATCTTGCATGTCATCACGGACAGCTTGCAATGTTGAAACATATCATAGCTGATTTTGATGTCAACTCAAAGGACAATATGGGCCTCACAACCGTCATGACGGCTGTACTGCACAGAAAAGCTGCAGTTGTCAAATACCTGACCAGTAGAGGAGCGGATCTGACTTCAGTTGACAACACGGGAGACGATGCCCTTACTCTCGCCCTGAAACTCGGTAACAGACAAATCATAAAACAACTGGACAGAAAACAAGTCAAACAAGTGGCACCGTGGAATGAGCTAATGAAGTCCCTGGTCAGGGGTGAAGTAGTATTCCTGAAGACCTACAGTCGAGGGAGTACTGACCTGGTTCAGACAGATCAGGATGGAGACAGTTTACTACATCTGGCCTGTCGAGGAGGGAACAGACTATGTGTGGAGTATCTGCTCCCATCCTATGACGTCAATGTCCGTGGTCGCCATGGCTGGACACCGGTGATGATGGCGGCTGTGTGTGGACATGCTGATGTCTTCCGGCTACTGGTGGATCATGAGGCAGATCTCTTCCTGGAATCACCCACAGGGGAAAATATGCTCACACTGGCGCGGCGTGGAAACAACAAAGAAATAATCACACAAATAGAGAAACATGATTAGAATGAAAGTATTCCATGAACATTAAATCTGAGCAAAGTATTGAATTCTTCATTTATATTGAACTTACATCTCCATATTTTTTTTACAATAACGAATGGAAAGGAGAGTGACAGACCCATGGCATAACGTCACAGCGACAAATCCGCCTGTGTTTCCTTGTTTGTTGGAAGCATGATACTCACATATGTGTTTATGTGAACAGCACACATTGATTGCTTTGCGATCAGGTGCTACACAATCGCGTTTGTCAACCGTAAATAATAATGGTTATGCAATGCCACGACTTGCGGAAAGTCAACGTTCATGCGCGGATGGTATTGGGTGTCAGGCCCTGTGGTCTCGTGGTAGAGCGTCCGCTCGGAGATCGGGAGGTGGGGGGTTCGATCCCCGGCCGCCCGCGTCATTCCAAAATATGTTAAAATAGTGTATTTGTTGTTACCCTGTCTGGCGCTCGGCATTAAGGGGCTAAAACAAGGACTGGTCGGTTCGGAGTCAGTATACTATGCCTGAGTAGGGTATTCAATTTAAACTGCAGCATGGTATCTCAGTGGGCCAGCACTATAAAATCGGACTAAGCAGCCACACACGATCATGCACGTCGCCATATAAGTGCAATTACCCTGAACGCGTCGTTAAACCCAATGTCACCGCACCTCACCACACATTTGGCACAACACCTTATTTCGCTCTATGTATGTCTTGAACTATTTGTATGCTGTTCAATTGGATCACTCATGTGCATGTAAATATGTCTTGGGGTAATGTACGGAGAGTGTGTGCAATTTGTTATGTTATACTTATTGTTGAAAGTCATTTTGAGATACACATGCGCTGTTTAACTACTAGAAACAAAGGCCACTCGCATTTTTCACAGTCCTATTGATTTCAAGATTTATAGTATTACTCGGATACCAATTGCTCTTAGATATTAGTTGAACCATTTTAAAATACCATGAAAATGCCTACCAAGTGAATGTTATTTGGGGAATGTTTTTCATTATTTGTGCATTTATAGAAGGAGAATATTCATAAATTGTATAACATATTGTAGCCTGGCTAGAAGCTCAATAAAATATTTTCTTTTAAACAGTTTTTAACTAATGTATTCTTGGTTCAGAACTATCGCAATGATTTGTGCAATACGTTGTGCAATGTGCTGCACAATGTGTTTTGCAATGTGTTGCGCAATGTGCTGTGCAATGTGTTGT
Source organism: Haliotis rufescens (assembly GCF_023055435.1). NCBI lineage: Eukaryota > Metazoa > Mollusca > Gastropoda > Lepetellida > Haliotidae > Haliotis > Haliotis rufescens. The sequence continues at coordinate 248,061 of NW_025963836.1, forward strand.
GCAATGTGCTGCGCAATGAGTTGTGCAATGTGAGTGAGTGAGTGAGTTGAGTTTTAACGCCACTTTTAACATTATGCCAGTATATCGAGAATTATATCGAAACAGAAGGAATATTCATGCGATCTTGACAGAAAGGATAGAATTATGTCTTATCTTTAGAAAGGGTATAGCAAGCACGAAACAAGGGAAGGAAATACATGTACCCTACATGCTCATTCACCTGGACGAAATAACGAGTTGTCCCAAACCGGAATGCACGGGAAGGCTACATACACATTTATTAGACTGGTCTAACGACAACTACCAAGTAAGTATATACCATCCATGTTGCACGGGACGGCTACATACACATGTATCAGACTGGTCTAACGACAACTACCAAGTAAGTATATACCATCCATGTTGCACGGGACGGCTACATACACATTTATTACACTTGTCTAACGACAACTACCAAGTAAGTATATACCATCCATGTTGCACGGGACGGCTACATACACATGTATCAGACTTGTCTAACGACAACTACCCAGTAAGTATGTACCATCCATGTTGCACGGGACGGCTACATACACATGTATCAGACTGGCCTAACGACAACTTCCAAGTAAGCATGTACCATCCATGTTGCACGGGACGGCTACATACACATGTATCAGACTGGCCTAACGACAACTTCCAAGTAAGCATGTACCATCCATGTTGCACGGGACGGCTACATACACATGTATCAGACTGGCCTAACGACAACTTCCAAGTAAGTATGTACCATCCATGTTGCACGGGACGGCTACATACACATGTATCAGACTGGCCTAACGACAACTTCCAAGTAAGCATGTACCATCCATGTTGCACGGGACGGCTACATACACATGTATCAGACTGGCCTAACGACAACTACCAAGTAAGCATGTACCATCCATGTTGCACGGGACGGCTACATACACATGTATCAGACTGGCCTAACGACAACTTCCAAGTAAGCATGTACCATCCATGTTGCACGGGACGGCTACATACACATGTATCAGACTGGCCTAACGACAACTTCCAAGTAAGCATGTACCATCCATGTTGCACGGGACGGCTACATACACATGTATCAGACTGGCCTAACGACAACTTCCAAGTAAGTATGTACCATCCATGTTGCACGGGACGGCTACATACACATGTATCAGACTGGCCTAACGACAACTTCCAAGTAAGCATGTACCATCCATGTTGCACGGGACGGCTACATACACATGTATCAGACTGGCCTAACGACAACTACCAAGTAAGCATGTACCATCCATGTTGCACGGGACGGCTACATACACATGTATCAGACTGGCCTAACGACAACTTCCAAGTAAGTATGTACCATCCATGTTGCACGGGACGGCTACATACACATGTATCAGACTGGCCTAACGACAACTTCCAAGTAAGCATGTACCATCCATGTTGCACGGGACGGCTACATACACATGTATCAGACTGGCCTAACGACAACTTCCAAGTAAGCATGTACCATCCATGTTGCACGGGACGGCTACATACACATGTATCAGACTGGCCTAACGACAACTACCAAGTAAGCATGTACCATCCATGTTGCACGGGACGGCTACATACACATGTATCAGACTGGCCTAACGACAACAACCCAGTACGTATGTACCATCCATGTGACTTGACCTGCTCCTGTTATGTGTTGAACAACTCTCATTTGCTACTATTTTTTTAAGAACACGTTTTATATTAAGTCTATCAGTGGCATTGAAATTTGACACTCATAAGGAAGAGCAGTTATTGATAATCAATTTATTATGAGGAACACAGCGTTTCGGAGTATATACTTACTCCTTGATTAAATAAATAAATGCTATGCGTCAGACATATATATGTACCTGTAAGAGCAACGTAAGTATGGATTTATGAACGTTCAAGCCGGTCTAAACTGCCAAACAAAGTGTACATACCGTATTTGTTTACGAAATTAAACGAATTATTAGTAATTACATGACGTCAAGAGGGACATTGTGTTACAGGTGATTACCGATGTATGGCCTAGACATGAAGTCTTCCGAGAAGTACTATGTGCTGTACGCGGTGCTGGTTGTGGGTGCCCTCGCTTGTATCATCATGATAACACATTCAGGTCAATTGTCCACCAAGCATTATGCAAATTGCTGGAAAAAGCTTCACCAACACCCAACCATCCATAAGGAAAGTATGTATGACAAATCAGGCGACAGACGTAACTATACGTTCACTGATTGTTGGATGCCTACCAATCTCCATTCTGTGTTGGTCGTAAGGCGCTATCACCTGTATGACATTCTAATACGACGTGACATAAACGTTCCCTGTCAACAAACCTCGACTGATGGAGTGAGTGAGTGAGTTGGGTTGAACGCCGCTTTTAACATTATACCAGTTGTACCACAGCGTGTCAGCTTAATGTGTGTGTGTGTTGGGGGGGGGGGGGGGGGAGGGGGGGGGGAGCCCGAAGTGAAGCAGGTCTCAGACGTTTACCACTTCGGTGAAACCCACGAGCACGGGTATGGTGCTGACGAACCGAGAAACATAATCGGGGCCAACCGAGATTCGAACCCCCTCGACTGATGGAAAGCTAAGTATAAATCCAAATAGAGTACCTCCTCATAATCTTGTTTTGCATGTCGATGTCCGGGTATCTTTAGATTATTTTAGATTGGACATCGTTTGTTGTTGAAACACACATAATATTCCAGCTAGATAACGGTAGCCTGTAAATAATCGAGTCTTGACCGGACAGTCCAGGGATTAACAAAGCGAGTAAACGATGCCAACTGTCGAGTACGATCACATGTTTTTATACAAGTCACCGATTCTGACCACTGACCACTCGTCACCCATTATGAATAGCACAGGTTGCTGGACCCTTTTTCAAAACCAGGAATACCATGAGGGCCTTTTGTATAATTTCTCAGTAGTCCCTTAATTTTGACGTTTCTGTTATTTTTGACAGACATCGTTTACTCAGCAAGACGCCCTTGTTATGTGTCGACCACACAGAACGATTCGTTTATTGGGAAAACAATTCGTCAAACAGAAAACAGCCTTGGACCTCTACAAAGGAGAAGATATATGGTAACAGCAGGACATTCCGGGCGGTCAAGACAGACGTACCTCTAATTACATTCTTTATTATTTCCTGCACTCAATCAGCAAGTGACTAGGGGAGTTTGGTCTGGCTGGTTCACGCCAACTGTGACAACATTAGTTGTTTGATCAAGGGACTTTGTACACATGACATCAAACAATGCCACATGTAAGGCCATTTTATAAACTGAGGAGGAAATATGGCAGAACCACGCATCAGTACTGTCAACTTTTGCCCATTCCTCTTTTGTTCAAAACATTTGATTTTTTTCAAATTGTATCCAGTACGACCCAAAATGGCAAACTCCCTATTCCCTAATTCCCTACTAACCGACAAAACTTTTGAGAAAAAGAAACTACAACAGAACATTATAAAAAAGGGTCGATGAACAAGGCAATGCCAGATTTAAAATATGTTACCATTATGAGCTCAAACTATGGAATATACTTCTAAAAGGATAAGTTATAAAAAAATGAGGCCTAATACTATCTGAGGAAACAAAATATAAAATGCTCGACTTCATCGATAACGCGTCCATTTAAAACTTGGGTATGAGACATTGAGGTAGGAAGTAGTCATCCCCATGGGTACCATGTGTGCTCCCCTCCTTTCTAATCTGTTATTTTATACAATCAATCGGAATTCATTCTCGGATCGGCAAAATAAAAGAAAGGAAACCTGGGCAAGAAATTCAAATTCAAGGCCAGGTATATTGCTGACCTAGAACGGATCAATAATGGTTAAAAAACAATTCAACACCACTGATTTACCAATCTCAACTATAAACATAACGTCCAGTGACAGGGCATCATCTGTTTCAGATGTAGGTGATGTGATGTGAAATTGGGTTTAACGTCGCGTCCAAGATTATAACACTTATATTGCGATGTGCATGCACATGTTTGTGTGTGTGTGTGTGGCTGCGTGTATTAGTCCGGACTGAAGCCGATTTTTAGTGCTAGCTCACTGAAATGCCATGCCGCAGCTTAACGTGAATGCCCCACTCAGACACAGTAGGACCATTATTTCACATCCGATTGTTGCTTCTCTTGCAGTAGCTGTGGGGAGCTCCATGATTGATGTAGGATTATTATATAACATCCAGTTGTTACCCCACTTGCAGTAGCTGTGGGGAGCTCCATGATTGATGTAGGATTATTATATAACATCCAGTTGTTACCCCACTTGCAGTAGCTGTGGGGAGCTCCATGATTGATGTAGGATCGTTATATAACATCCAGTTGTTGGCCCTCTTGCAGTAGCTGTGGGGAGCTCCATGATTGATGTAGGATCGTTATATAACATCCAGTTGTTGCCCCACTTGCAGTAGCTGTGGGGAGCTCCATGATTGATGTAGGATCAGTATATAACATCCAATTGTTGCTTCTCTTGCAGTAGCTGTGGGGAGCTCTATGATTGATGTAGGGCCGTTATGTAACATCCAATTGTTGCCCCTCTTGCAGTAGCTGTGGGGAGCTCCATGATTGATGTAGGATCGCTATATAACAATCAATTGTTGCCCCACTTGCAGTAGCTGTGGGGAGCTCCATGATTGATGTAGGATCGTTATATAACATCCAATTGTGGCCCTCTTGCAGTAGCTGTGGGGAGCTCCATGATTGATGTAGGATCGTTATATAACATCCAAGTGTTGGCCCTCTTGCAGTAGCTGTGGGGAGCTCTATGATTGATGTAGGATCAGTATATAACATCCGATTGTTGCTTCTCTTGCAGTAGCTGTGGGGAGCTCTATGATTGATGTAGGGCCGTTATGTAACATCCAATTGTTGCCCCTCTTGCAGTAGCTGTGGGGAGCTCCATGATTGATGTAGGATCGTTACATAACAATCAACTGTTGCCCCACTTGCAGTAGCTGTGGGGAGCTCCATGATTGATGAAGGATCGTTATATAACAATCAAGTGTTGCCCCACTTGCAGTAGCTGTGGGGGCTCCATGATTGATGTAGGATCGTTATATAACATCCAGTTGTTGCCCCACTTGCAGTAGCCGTTGACAGCTATGTGGAGAGCTCCGTGGACAGTTCCGTGGACAGTTCCGTGGACAGTTCCGTGGACAGTTCCGTGGACAGTTCCGTGGTCAGTTCCGTGGACAGTTCCGTGGCTGCAGCTCTGTTCAAGAAGGTCCGGCTGGCTTGTTTCATCACCACCAGGGAGGTCCACTCGGAGACGAAACCGAAGGCCGTCAATGAGACGTGGGGCAAGAGATGTGACAAGATGCTGTATGTCACGACAATCAACTAAACAGGGCTGGACATAATAGGAGTGACAATCTCTGATTCTCGTGCTGCTTTAACCGAGAAGGTTGTGCATGCTGTCACACCCATGTACACCACATCACTAGACAAGTACGACTGGTATCTCAAGGTTGATGATGACACGTATGTTTAAGTAGAGAACCTCAAATTCGTCCTTTCCCATTTAAACTCCAACAAACCTGTCTACGTTGGTGAGCACATCGTAACCTCATGGATACATGACTTACTTACTTACTTACTTTGGAGATTTAACGTGCGCTTTCCGACTGATGCGTATTTCGCACACGGGCCCGGCCAGGCCATTTAATGTGTTTCCGAAAGGGGCGAAGGTGGTCTGTGCAACCTAAGAGGGGGGTTTTAGGGGTTGCTTATATAGAATTTAGGAATTTTGAGATTTGGAATAGATGCCGATGGGATTGGGGAGGAGAACTAAGGGAGCTGGGTATGGTGGATGTTTGTTTGTTTATGTGATTTTGATTTGGTAGGTTATTGTGTTTTTAGATACGTTTTATTAGTTCCGTTTTTATTAAGACCTAAGGCCTTGACGTTTTCTAGTTTATTTTGTTGGTTTAGTATTGCTTCTAGAGTTAGAGCCTTGTTTAGATTGAGGGTGGTTTGTAATGCGGTTCGATGTGTTAGGTAGTGTGTGCAGTGGATGAGTGCGTGGACTGGGGTTTCTGGTTGTTTGCAGTGTGGGCAGTTACCTGTAGCGTGTTTTTTAAATTGTTTTAGGTGGTTATTTAGGTTGGTGTGTCCTGTTTGGAGTTTAGTGATTACTCTGTCGATTTTTTTGGATGGATGGAGAATTTTTGGTTTTGGTTAGTGGTTTGCTGAGCACTTTTTTTATTTGGCTATTTGAGTTTAGATATAGGTTATGCCATTTTTGTGTGATTTTTTGCTTGTTTACACTTTTAATTTCTGGTTTTGAGATGGGTAAGTTTAAGCTTATTTCTGGGATTTTGAGGGATAGTTTAGCTGCTTTATCGGCGTTTTCATTACCGTATATTCCTACGTGGGCGGGTATCCACAAGAAGGTTATTTGTTTGCCTGCCTTAGTTAGGTCGTTGGAGCTTTTAAGTATTTGATTTATTAATTTAGGTCGGTTTTTGGTATTTTTGTTTTGGAGGGCTTGCAGTCCACTTAGGGAGTCGGTAAGGGTTTTTTGGTGGTTTTTGGATTCTTGATTATGGAGGGCTGAGGCCATGCCCATTAGTTCTGCCGTGAATATTGATTGGTTGTTTGGGAGTGGATACATGAACAGCGGTGCAGGATATGTACTCAGCAGAGAAGCCCTCCGTCGACTGGTGGAGCAGGATATGTACTCAGCAGAGAAGCCCTCCGTCGACTGGTGGAGCAGGATATGTACTCAGCAGAGAAGCCCTCCGTCGACTGGTGGAGCAGGATATGTACTCAGCAGAGAAGCCCTCCGTCGACTGGTGGAGCAGGATATGTACCCAGCAGAGAAGCCCTCCGTCGACTGGTGGAGCAGGATATGTACTCAGCAGAGAAGCCCTCCGTCGACTGGTGGAGCAGGATATGTACTCAGCAGAGAAGCCCTCCGTCGACTGGTGGAGGAGGATATGTACTCAGCAGAGAAGCCCTCCGTCGACTGGTGGAGCAGGATATGTACTCAGCAGAGAAGCCCTCCGTCGACTGGTGGAGCAGGATATGTACTCAGCAGAGAAGCCCTCCGTCGACTGGTGGAGCAGGATATGTACTCAGCAGAGAAGCCCTCCGTCGACTGGTGGAGGAGGATATGTACTCAGCAGAGAAGCCCTCCGTCGACTGGTGGAGCAGGATATGTACTCAGCAGAGAAGCCCTCCGTCGACTGGTGGAGCAGGATATGAACTCAGCAGAGAAGCCCTCCGTCGACTGGTGGAGCAGGATAAGTACTCAGCAGAGAAGCCCTCCGTCGACTGGTGGAGCAGGATATGTACTCAGCAGAGAAGCCCTCCGTCGACTGGTGGAGCAGGATATGTACTCAGCAGAGAAGCCCTCCGTCGACTGGTGGAGCAGGATATGTACTCAGCAGAGAAGCCCTCCGTCGACTGGTGGAGCAGGATATGTACTCAGCAGAGAAGCCCTCCGTCGACTGGTGGAGCAGGATATGTACTCAGCAGAGAAGCCCTCCGTCGACTGGTGGAGCAGGATATGTACTCAGCAGAGAAGCCCTCCGTCGACTGGTGGAGCAGGATATGTACTCAGCAGAGAAGCCCTCCGTCGACTGGTGGAGCAGGATATGTACTCAGCAGAGAAGCCCTCCGTCGACTGGTGGAGCAGGATATGTACTCAGCAGAGAAGCCCTCCGTCGACTGGTGGAGCAGGATATGTACTCAGCAGAGAAGCCCTCCGTCGACTGGTGGAGCAGGATATGTACTCAGCAGAGAAGCCCTCCGTCGACTGGTGGAGCAGGATATGTACTCAGCAGAGAAGCCCTCCGTCGACTGGTGGAGCAGGATATGTACTCAGCAGAGAAGCCCTCCGTCGACTGGTGGAGCAGGATATGTACCCAGCAGAGAAGCCCTCCGTCGACTGGTGGAGCAGGATATGTACTCAGCAGAGAAGCCCTCCGTCGACTGGTGGAGCAGGATATGTACTCAGCAGAGAAGCCCTCCGTCGACTGGTGGAGCAGGATATGTACCCAGCAGAGAAGCCCTCCGTCGACTGGTGGAGCAGGATATGTACTCAGCAGAGAGGCCCTCCGTCGACTGGTGGAGCAGGATATGTACTCAGCAGAGAAGCCCTCCGTCGACTGGTGGAGCAGGATATGTACTCAGCAGAGAAGCCCTCCGTCGACTGGTGGAGCAGGATATGTACTCAGCAGAGAAGCCCTCCGTCGACTGGTGGAGCAGGATATGTACTCAGCAGAGAAGCCCTCCGTCGACTGGTGGAGCAGGATATGTACTCAGCAGAGAAGCCCTCCGTCGACTGGTGGAGCAGGATATGTACTCAGCAGAGAAGCCCTCCGTCGACTGGTGGAGCAGGATATGTACTCAGCAGAGAAGCCCTCCGTCGACTGGTGGAGCAGGATATGTACTCAGCAGAGAAGCCCTCCGTCGACTGGTGGAGCAGGATATGTACTCAGCAGAGAAGCCCTCCGTCGACTGGTGGAGCAGGATATGTACTCAGCAGAGAAGCCCTCCGTCGACTGGTGGAGCAGGATATGTACTCAGCAGAGAAGCCCTCCGTCGACTGGTGGAGCAGGATATGTACTCAGCAGAGAAGCCCTCCGTCGACTGGTGGAGCAGGATATGTACCCAGCAGAGAAGCCCTCCGTCGACTGGTGGAGCAGGATATGTACTCAGCAGAGAAGCCCTCCGTCGACTGGTGGAGCAGGATATGTACTCAGCAGAGAAGCCCTCCGTCGACTGGTGGAGGAGGATATGTACTCAGCAGAGAAGCCCTCCGTCGACTGGTGGAGCAGGATATGTACTCAGCAGAGAAGCCCTCCGTCGACTGGTGGAGCAGGATATGTACTCAGCAGAGAAGCCCTCCGTCGACTGGTGGAGCAGGATATGTACTCAGCAGAGAAGCCCTCCGTCGACTGGTGGAGGAGGATATGTACTCAGCAGAGAAGCCCTCCGTCGACTGGTGGAGCAGGATATGTACTCAGCAGAGAAGCCCTCCGTCGACTGGTGGAGCAGGATATGTACTCAGCAGAGAAGCCCTCCGTCGACTGGTGGAGCAGGATAAGTACTCAGCAGAGAAGCCCTCCGTCGACTGGTGGAGCAGGATATGTACTCAGCAGAGAAGCCCTCCGTCGACTGGTGGAGCAGGATATGTACTCAGCAGAGAAGCCCTCCGTCGACTGGTGGAGCAGGATATGTACTCAGCAGAGAAGCCCTCCGTCGACTGGTGGAGCAGGATATGTACTCAGCAGAGAAGCCCTCCGTCGACTGGTGGAGCAGGATATGTACTCAGCAGAGAAGCCCTCCGTCGACTGGTGGAGCAGGATATGTACTCAGCAGAGAAGCCCTCCGTCGACTGGTGGAGCAGGATATGTACTCAGCAGAGAAGCCCTCCGTCGACTGGTGGAGCAGGATATGTACTCAGCAGAGAAGCCCTCCGTCGACTGGTGGAGCAGGATATGTACTCAGCAGAGAAGCCCTCCGTCGACTGGTGGAGCAGGATATGTACTCAGCAGAGAAGCCCTCCGTCGACTGGTGGAGCAGGATATGTACTCAGCAGAGAAGCCCTCCGTCGACTGGTGGAGCAGGATATGTACTCAGCAGAGAAGCCCTCCGTCGACTGGTGGAGCAGGATATGTACTCAGCAGAGAAGCCCTCCGTCGACTGGTGGAGCAGGATATGTACCCAGCAGAGAAGCCCTCCGTCGACTGGTGGAGCAGGATATGTACTCAGCAGAGAAGCCCTCCGTCGACTGGTGGAGCAGGATATGTACTCAGCAGAGAAGCCCTCCGTCGACTGGTGGAGCAGGATATGTACCCAGCAGAGAAGCCCTCCGTCGACTGGTGGAGCAGGATATGTACTCAGCAGAGAGGCCCTCCGTCGACTGGTGGAGCAGGATATGTACTCAGCAGAGAAGCCCTCCGTCGACTGGTGGAGCAGGATATGTACTCAGCAGAGAAGCCCTCCGTCGACTGGTGGAGCAGGATATGTACTCAGCAGAGAAGCCCTCCGTCGACTGGTGGAGCAGGATATGTACTCAGCAGAGAAGCCCTCCGTCGACTGGTGGAGCAGGATATGTACTCAGCAGAGAAGCCCTCCGTCGACTGGTGGAGCAGGATATGTACTCAGCAGAGAAGCCCTCCGTCGACTGGTGGAGCAGGATATGTACTCAGCAGAGAAGCCCTCCGTCGACTGGTGGAGCAGGATATGTACTCAGCAGAGAAGCCCTCCGTCGACTGGTGGAGCAGGATATGTACTCAGCAGAGAAGCCCTCCGTCGACTGGTGGAGCAGGATATGTACTCAGCAGAGAAGCCCTCCGTCGACTGGTGGAGGAGGGTATGTACTCAGCAGAGAAGCCCTCCGTCGACTGGTGGAGCAGGATATGTACTCAGCAGAGAAGCCCTCCGTCGACTGGTGGAGCAGGATATGTACTCAGCAGAGAAGCCCTCCGTCGACTGGTGGAGCAGGATATGTACTCAGCAGAGAAGCCCTCCGTCGACTGGTGGAGCAGGATATGTACTCAGCAGAGAAGCCCTCCGTCGACTGGTGGAGCAGGATATGTACTCAGCAGAGAAGCCCTCCGTCGACTGGTGGAGCAGGGTATGTACTCAGCAGAGAAGCCCTCCGTCGACTGGTGGAGGAGGATATGTACTCAGCAGAGAAGCCCTCCGTCGACTGGTGGAGCAGGATATGTACTCAGCAGAGAAGCCCTCCGTCGACTGGTGGAGCAGGATATGTACCCAGCAGAGAAGCCCTCCGTCGACTGGTGGAGCAGGATATGTACTCAGCAGAGAAGCCCTCCGTCGACTGGTGGAGCAGGATATGTACTCAGCAGAGAAGCCCTCCGTCGACTGGTGGAGCAGGATATGTACTCAGCAGAGAAGCCCTCCGTCGACTGGTGGAGCAGGATATGTACTCAGCAGAGAAGCCCTCCGTCGACTGGTGGAGCAGGATATGTACTCAGCAGAGAAGCCCTCCGTCGACTGGTGGAGCAGGATATGTACTCAGCAGAGAAGCCCTCCGTCGACTGGTGGAGCAGGATATGTACTCAGCAGAGAAGCCCTCCGTCGACTGGTGGAGCAGGATATGTACTCAGCAGAGTAGCCCTCCGTCGACTGGTGGAGCAGGGTTACAGAGTACCAGGAGGTTGTTGTCTTTCAGGTTCCAATGAAGACATTCAGACAGCAACGTGTTTGTATAAACTGGCAATGCCAACATATCTATCTTTAGACATGCATAACAGATCGTCCTTCCATGCTGCGGCGCCCGTGTCATTCCAAGTTGGAAAGCGCAAAGTTCCGTCCACAATCACTGCACATAATAGATATCGTAAGGTGAGCGGTCCGTGAAAATCTATATTCTCAACAATTAATGCGACTTTATATTCTCAACACCTTTTGTGGCGAGTCCGTTGTTTTGAGTGGGTTACCGATTTAATTTAGGAAATACCGGTACTATTCATTAAACTGGTGTTATCTGGGTTTCTTTGAACATGACCCCCTAGGCATTTTGTGAAGCGGCCTTCAAATCACCATTTTTCAATCTGAAATGGTCACTTTAGTTTTAAATCTCTGTTCAACAAAATCTACTCAGAATCGAGCATATTTGAAATTTATGATAGAATGCAGTGTGTTATATTTAAGTGATATGTACAATATTGTCTGAATATATAGACATAAACACAAAAATACATGACAGGTTTTAGGCTATGATCAGAAATAAAATGTATTCAGCCAATAGAACCGTTACCTTTTCTCTTCAAAATCTGTGTTATCTGATAAGTATTACCCTTGTGTTCTAATGACGTTCTGTTTGTTGTTCTGTTCGGATCACAAGTCTAGCCTATATATGCCTATGTTCATCACTGCTTTATTAAGGGGGCGGTGGGGTAGCCTAGTGGTTTAAGCGTTCGCTCATATTGTCGAAGACCAAGGTTCGATTCACCACATGTACAATGTGTGAAGCCCATTTCTGGTGTCCTCCGCCGTGATATTGCTGCGATATTGCTAAAAGCAGCGTAAAACCTCACTCACTGACTTTGTTAAGATAGTGGGTGGCGTTGAGAATACACAAGGTCCTATTTGTTGCCACCCAAATTGTAGTTGAGTTAATTTTAATCAAGTAAGTAGATCAGACTAAAATAGGGGATCGGGTGTTCAGGCCTGTGGCTGAGTGGGCTGTATGTCATCCTTTTCCTTGCAGCAAATCTAGTTGTTGTGTTTTCAGTATATTACAGGGACAGTAACGTGTCAGTAGTAAACAATCTGTATGTAGAGTGACAGTAACGCGTCAGTAGTAAACAATCTGTATGTAGAGTGACAGTAACGCGTCAGTAGTAAACAATCTGTATGTAGAGTGACAGTAACGCGTCAGTAGTAAACAATCTGTATGTAGAGTGACAGTAACGCGTCAGTAGTAAACAATCTGTATGTAGAGTGACAGTGACGCGTCAGTAGCAAACAATCTGTATGTAGAGTGACAGTAACGCGTCAGTAGTAAACAATCTGTATGTAGAGTGACAGTAACGCGTCAGTAGTAAACAGTCTGTATGTAGAGTGACAGTAACGTGTCAGTAGTAAACAATCTGTATGTAGAGTGACAGTAACGCGTCAGTAGTAAACAATCTGTATGTAGAGTGACAGTAACGAGTCAGAAGTAAACAATCTGTATGTAGAGTGACAGTAACGTGTCAGTAGTAAACAATCTGTATGTAGAGTGACAGTAACGCGTCAGTAGTAAACAATCTGTATGTAGAGTGACAGTAACGTGTCAGTAGTAAACAATCTGTATGTAGAGTGACAGTAACGCGTCAGTAGTAAACAATCTGTATGTAGAGTGACAGTAACGAGTCAGTAGTAAACAATCTGTATGTAGAGTGACAGTAACACGTCAGTAGTAAACAATCTGTATGTAGAGTGACAGTAACGAGTCAGTAGTAAACAATCTGTATGTAGAGTGACAGTAACACGTCAGTAGTAAACAATCTGTATGTAGAGTGACAGTAACGTGTCAGTAGTAAACAATCTGTATGCAGAGTGACAGTAACGAGTGAGTAGTAAAAAATCTGTATGTAGATTGTTTACTACTGACGTGTTACTGTCACTCTACATACAGATTGTTTACTACTGACTCGTTACTGTCACTCTACATACAGATTGTTTACTACTGACGCGTTACTGTCACTCTACATACAGATTGTTTACTACTGACACGTTACTGTCACTCTACATACAGATTGTTTACTACTGACGCGTTACTGTCACTCTACATACAGATTGTTTATTACTGACGCGTTACTGTCACTCTACATACAGATTGTAACACGTCAGTAGTAAACAATCTGTATGTAGAGTGACAGTAACGAGTCAGTAGTAAACAATCTATATGTAGAGTGACAGTATTAGGTTCCTGGGATTCATTTAAGATTAAGTAATAAACGTATGCATAGAATAGGTACACATCCTATTATCAAACCTTCCTGTGAGACTCCCCTCTTACCTGTATGCAATTGTGGAATATTGTTGTAGTTATGAATTGTACAAATGAAAAACACCAGACATTATATTTTTTTTCTGTTCTTGGCACAGGGCCTCGAGTGCTGCTCACAGCTGACCATAAGCTTCCACTATGTGAAACCGGAGTTGATGAGAACTCTGGATATGTTCCTCTACCAGATCACTGTGTTTGGTCGGACGGTGAAATACAAGGAGCTCTGGAATCTGTTCCTTACTTACTTACTTACTTTGGAGATTTAACGTGCGCTTTCCGACTGATGCGTATTTCGCACACGGGCCCGGCCAGGCCATTTAATGTGTTTGCGAAAGGGGCGAAGGTGGTCTGTGCAACCCAAGAGGGGGGTTTTAGGGGTTGCTTATATAGAATTTTGGAATTTTGAGATTTGGAATAGATGCCGATGGGATTGGGGAGGGGAACTAAGGGAGCTGGGTATGGTGGATGTTTGTTTGTTTATGTGATTTTGATTTGGTAGGTAATTGTGTTCTTAGATGCGTTTTATTAGTTCCGTTTTTATTAAGAATACGCCTAAGGCCTTGAAGTTTTCTAGTTTATTTTGTGGGTTTAGTATTGCTTCTAGAGTTAGAGCCTTGTTTAGATTGAGGGTGGTTTGTAATGCGGTTCGATGTGTTAGGTAGTGTGTGCAGTGGATGAGTGCGTGTTCTGGGGTTTCTGGTTGTTTGCAGTGTGGGCAGTTACCTGTAGTGTGTTTTTTAAATTTTTGTAGGTGGATATTTAAGTTGGTGTGTCCTGTTTGGAGTTTAGTGATTACTCTGTCGATTTTTTTGGATGGATGGAGAATTTTTGGTTTGGTTAGTGGTTTGCCGAGCACTTTTTTGATTTGGCTATTTGAGTTTAGATATAGGTTATGCCATTTTTTTGTGATTTTTTGCTTGTTTACACTTTTAATTTCTGATTTTGAGATGGGTAAGTTTAAGCTTATTACTGGGATTTTGAGGGATAGTTTGGCTGCTTTATCGGCGTTTTCATTACCGTATATTCCTACGTGGGCGGGTATCCACAAGAAGGTTATTTGTTTGCCTGCCTTAGTTAGGTCGTTGGAGCTTTTAAGTATTTGATTTATTAATTTAGGTCGGTTTTTGGTATTTTTGTTTTGGAGGGCTTGCAGTCCACTTAGGGAGTCGGTAAGTATTAGGATTTTTTTGTGGTTTTTGGATTCTTGATTATGGAGGGCTGAGGCCATGCCCATTAGTTCTGCCGTGAATATTGATTGGTTGTTTGGGAGTCGGAAGGAATCTGTTCCCAGCAGAGGATGTTCACATATCACGAACACGAATGGAGGGACGTAATGAAATTGTATGTAGGAGCTACGACAACATTAAAACTACAACAACAAAACTCCAACACTAACACTACAACACTAACACTACAACAATAACACTACAACAATAACACTACAACAATAACACTACAACAATAACACTACAACAATAATACTACAATAACACTACAATAACACTACAACAATAACACTACAACACTAACTCTACAACAATAACACTACAACAATAACACTACAACAATAACACTAAAACAATAACACTACAACAATAACACTACAAAAATAACACTACAGGAATAACACTATAACAATAACACTACAACAATAACACTACAACAATAGCACTACAACAATAACACTACAATAACACTACAGCAATAACACTACAACACTAACACTACAACAATAACACTACAACAATACCACTACAACACTAACTCTACAACACTAACTCTACAAAAATAACTCTACAACAATAACACTACAACAATAACACTACAACAATAACACTACAACACTAACTCTACAACACTAACTCTACAACAATAACACTACAACACTAACACTACAACACTAACTCTACAACACTAACACTACAACAATAACTCTACAACAATAATACTACAACACTAACTCTACAACAATAACACTACAGGAATAACACTATAACAATAACACTACAACACTAACTCTACAACAATAACACTACAGGAATAACACTATAACAATAACACTACAACACTAACACTACAACAATAACACTACAACAATAGCACTACAACACTAACACTACAGGAATAAAACTACAACAATAGCACTACAACAATAACACTACAGGAATAACACTACAACAATAGCACTACAACAATAACACTACAGGAATAAAACTACAACAATAACACTACAACACTAACACTACAACACTAACACTACAACAATAGCACTACAACAATAACACTACAACAATAACACTACAACAATAACACTACAGGAATAACACTACAACAATAACACTACAACACTAACACTACAACACTAACACTACAACACTAACACTACAACAATAGCACTACAACAATAACACTACAACAATAACACTACAGGAATAAAACTACAACAATAACAATACAACACTAACACTACAACACTAACACTACAACAATAGCACTACAACAATAACACTACAACAATAGCACTACAACAATAACACTACAACAATAGCACTACAACAATAGCACTACAACAATAACACTACAGGAATAAAACTACAACAATAACACTACAACACTAACACTACAACAATAGCACTACAACAATAACACTACAACAATAGCACTACAACAATAACACTACAACAATAACACTACAGGAATAAAACTACAACAATAACACTACAGGAATAAAACTACAACAATAGCACTACAACAATAACACTACAACAATAACACTACAACAATAACACTACAACAATAACACTACAGGAATAAAACTACAACAATAACACTACAACAATAGCACTACAATAACACTACAACAATAACACTACAGGAATAACACTACAACAATGACACTACAGGAATAACACTACAACAATAACACTACAATAACACTACAACAATAACACTACAGGAATAACACTACAACAATAACACTACAACACTAACACTACAACAATAACACTACAACAATAACACTACAACAATAACACTACAGGAATAACACTACAACAATAACACTACAGGAATAACACTACAACAATAACACTACAACACTAACACTACAACAATAACACTACAACAATAACACTACAACAATAACACTACAACAATAACACTACAGGAATAAAACTACAACAATAACACTACAACAATAGCACTACAGTAACACTACAACAATAACACTACAGGAATAACACTACAACAATGACACTACAGGAATAACACTACAACAATAGCACTACAATAACACTACAACAGTAACACTACAACACTAACACTACAACACTAACACTACAACACTAACACTACAACAATAGCACTACAACAATAACACTACAACAATAGCACTACAACAATAACACTACAACAATAACACTACAGGAATAACACTACAACAATACCACTACAGGAATAACACTACAACAATAACACTACAATAACACTACAACAATAACACTACAGGAATAACACTACAACAATGACACTACAGGAATAAAACTACAACCAAAAAGCTACAACATTAAAATGACAACAATAAAACTACAACAATAAAACTACAACACTAACACTACAGGAATAAAACTACACCAATAACACTTCAACAATAAAACTACAAAAATAAAGCTACAACAGTAAAATCACAACGGTAAAACTACAACAATAACACTACAACCATAAAACTGAATGCTGTGGCTTGGGTTGTCACGGATGTGGTCTGATAGAGCTGATTTAGAGTCAGACCACATTCGTGACAAGCCAAACTAAACTGTTAGCGGTATAATTGTGTTAACGTTAAGTGTCTAGAACCCTGTTCAGCACAGTGGGGTAGACAGCAGACACTGTGGGGGATGCAGCCTGTCGAGAGTCCTGGGGTGGTGCAATCCTTCATGGAAACATCAAGCGCATAGTTGTACATTGCGAGAAACAGTACACCTTTGTATCCGCTGTATTTGCCTGATACAACATATTTGAATATTGCGACAAAAGTGTGCACCATTGTGTCCGTTGGACATGACTGTTATGGACACACACACACACACACACACATCTCAGAGGACATGACTGTTATGGACACACACACATATCTTAGAGGACATGACTGTTATGGATACACACACATACCTTAGAGGACATGACTTATGGACACCCACACATATCTTAGAAGGCATGACTGTTATAGACGCACTCACACCTTAGAGGACACCTAAGATATGTGTGGATGTCCATAACAGTCATGTCCTCCAAGATGTCAGTTTGTCCATAACAGTCATGTCCTCTAAGGTGTTAGTGTCTGTTAGTGTGTGTGTGTTAGCGTGTGTGTTAGTGTGTGTGTTAGCGTGTGTGTGTGTGTGTGTGCGTGCGTGCTTGCGTGCGTGCGTGCGTGCGTGCGTGCGTGCATGCGTGCGTGCGTGTGTGTGTGGGTGTGTGTGGGGGTGGGTGGGTGGTTGTTGGTGTGGGTGGTGTGTGGGTGTGTGTGTGTGTGTGTGTATGTCCATAAATTAAATAGTTATCACATGAAATGGGTGTTTTAAACTGTGCATAATAAGGCGTACGCGCCGCGGGGCTTTTGCATAGATCACAATGCCAAACCTGAAAAACAGTTTTAACTGCTAACGTCTCATATCTAAAAGTGCGGTTTTATTACCACCAGTGTACAATGGCTTCCATAGATTGCGTCGCGGTCATCTGATGTATTATTTTTCTTGGCACTGATGCTTTCAAAAAGTTCGGATCTGATTATTGGGGATTCGAATATGTCAGTTGTTCAGTTCTTGCACATAAACTTGACATGTCGCCATGTCTTCTACCTCACCGAGATTATCCTGAATACCCCTTGGTTCAGAATTCAGCGACGAGAAATAGTCCCCCAGGTCTTGTATATCAATAGGGTTGGGGCGTTGCTGTCGTCCAGACACACGCTTTATGATGTCCCAGAAACGTTTAGAGTCTACCTCTGCTGCTGTTCCTAGGTCATTCCGTTTATATTGTACAAACTGGTTCTTCTTAATTCCACACAGTTATATGTATTCATTGCACACTTTGTTATACTAAATAAGGTATGAGTTATCTTTAGTTTCTTCTGAACGCATTTAAATAATGGCACCGTTCATGTTTTTTACAGAGACATTCATCATCATCGGGGAACATGTCACTCGATGCTGAACCATAACCTATCACACTACACCCTAAATGCCTAATAGGGGGCACGGGGTGGAATACTGTTAAAAGCGGCGTTTAAGCCAACTGCCTCCCTCACGCAATAAATCCCTAATAAATGTACAGTCACCGATTTGATAGTCAGTTTCAAATCTTCCATTCACATTATGTATATTTAGAATTAAACATCTTTCCAAAAGAGTTTTTCTGAAGTTATTTAGTAATTTATCACATGAATATATTTCCATCTCAAATTGTGTACAAGAAATCCACTAAGTAATTATAACTTTCAACATGGTGAATAACATAGTTCTCCATATAGTCCCGCGTCACGCCGATTATACTGTTCATGTACAATGGACCCGTGAAGATCCGGGGTAGAACAGGTCCCCTGCAACCCATTTTTGCCATAAAAGGCGAATATGCTTTTCGTAAGAGGCAACTATAGGTATCGGGTGGACAGATTCGCTGACTTGGTTGATGCATGTCATCATATCCCAACTGCGTGGATCGATGCTGATGATATCAGCCACTGGATTGTCTTGTCCAGACTCGATTATTTACAGACCGCCGTCATATAGATGGACTATTGCTGAGTTTTGCGTTAAACAACAAACCAACCAACCAACCATGATTTTGACCACTGGATTGTCTGGTCCAGACTTGATTATTTACAGACCGCCGTCATATAGTTGGAATATTGGAGAGTGCGGCGTTAAGCAACAACCATACAAACAAACAATTACAAGTACAGCAGCTGGGTACACTTCAAGCGTACACTACAGCAAAATATCTACCCCATTTTGTCCATCTTTGTTATCATACCAGGTCGATCTCTCCGGCTGGATTATACACATAATGTAGCTCTACTGAATCTAAACATACTTTTATCCAACAGAATAGTAATAACATGTTCTCTGTAACGAACATCAATAACATATCTTACCAGTGAATATTCTCTCAAAAGTATTCCTTCCAAATACCCCCAAACCGGGACCTTTTTGTGGCTGGTAAACAATAAAGATTATATTCTGGCAAAATGTCACTAAAGTAATATTTTATTGACTATGTTTCATATAGAGCAACACTGTCATGTTCAGATACAAACAAAAACAAAGCCAATGTCGGAGAGTGTGTTGGTTAAATTTTCTGTATTCCTTGCAATTTAAGATTGACCTTGACGGAAGCACCCGTTCCTGATCCTCAATTGACCATGTTCCACTTGAGTCGTGATCTGCGACGGGAGCCGACAACTGATGCTCATCACCTTCCAGAGTACTAGCTGCCTTGTCCTCAATAACGAGCCTGCCATTCTTATAATAGCCCCTCTTGTTCTATGATCTGAGAAAGTCAGTTTCTCAGTCGCTAATTACGAATGATTGCAAAAAACCGAGCAAAAACAATAAAAAACGTGAAAATAGCAAAAGTATCCTATATTTCCAATCATACTTTGTTGATTAGAATAGTTTACATTAAGGGACGATATGTACGGTGTAAACCCTTAATGTAAAACAAATATAAAAAATGACATTAAGGGTTGCGTTGTTTTTTCTCTTAATGTATATTTTACATTAAGAGTTAACACGTACATTAAGAGTATTTTTACATTAAGGGTTGTAACAGTGCTGTGATGGTAAACCAAGGGATATAGAGGTCGATGAATGTTGAATATAACACGTGTAGTGATTGTAAACACAGGGATTTAGAGCGTAAGCTGTGATTGTAAACAGAGGGTTGAAGAGGTCGATAAATATTGAAAATAACGCGTGCTGTGATTGTAAACACGCCACCACTTGAGTAGTCGATTCCTGCTCAAATAGATATGTCAGGTGGCTTGGGATAACTATAGTTTACATAAAAAGTGCATAGGTTAAATCCCAGTGTGCTTACATCCCAGTGTGTCCACATCCCAATTTCCTTACAGAAATTCCTGTTGGCACACTGGGAGTTCAGTTTCCTCCCTATTTATGTAAATGGACGGAACCACTATTGTGTGACTTATTTCAGCTAAGAGAAAGATGAAAAATTGCACACTACAGTTTGGCAAGTCCACGCATCTATTTCTGAGCAATAACATCCACATTCGACCAATATGTGTCACGATGTACCTTGCCCTCTGAGACACACTCACAGCAACAGGTGTTTTATGTGTATGTCACAGTGTATAGACCATGCTACGTTACCGCCTTTTATGTTGCTGCCTTTAACTTTTATTTTCATTATTCGTATTTCGACCTTCACACCTTAGTTTGTAAAATCTACAGACAACGCAAGGAATATAAAATATGGAAAGTATATAATTCAGACAAAACGTCTCTTGTAAAACGAATCTCAAACACGTTACATTAATATCCAAGTTGTTTAGCAAGTAAATGCATATGAAGCGACCCCGTGGTATTTGATTGTCTAACTAAGCATTGTGTTTCTCTCTGTCTGCCTGTTTGTCTGTCTGGCTGTCTGTCTGCCTGCCTGTCTGTCTGTCTGTCTGTCTGTCTGTCTGTCTGTCTGTCTGTCTGTCTGTCTGTCTGTCTGTCTGTCTGTCTGTCTGTCTGTCTGTCTGTCTGCCTGCCTGCCTGCCTGCCTGCCTGACAGTCTGTCTGTCTGTCTGTCTGTCTGTCTGTCTGTCTGCCTGCCTGCCTGCCTGCCTGCCTGCCTGCCTGTCTGTCTGTCTGTATGTCTGTATGTCTGTCTGTCTGTCTGTCTGTCTGCCTGCCTGCCTGCCTGCCTGCCTGCCTGCCTGTCTGTATGTCTGCCTGCCTGCCTGCCTGCCTGCCTGTCTGCCTGCCTGCCAGTCTGTCTGCCTGCCTGCCTGCCTGCCTGCCTGTCTGTCTGTCTGCCTGCCTGCCTGCCTGTCTGCCTGCCTGCCTACCTACCTACCTGCCTGCCTGCCTGCCCGTCTGTCTGCCTGCCTGCCTGCCTGCCTGCCTGCCTGCCTGTCTGCCTGTCTGCCTGCCTGCCTGCCTGTCTGCCTGCCTGCCTACCTACCTACCTGCCTGCCTGCCTGCCTGCCTGTCTGCCTGCCTGCCTGCCTGCCTGTCTGCCTGCCTGCCTGCCTACCTACCTGCCTGCCTGCCTGCCTGTCTGTCTGTCTGTCTGTCTGTATGTATGTCTGCCTGCCTGCCTGCCAGTCTGTCTGTCTGTCGACCACACCAACTTGCAGACTACGTATACGGTTTCCCGATTGGCTGATGATATGGTGGGCCGGGTTTGGGTTGCATTGCTGCTCCGAACGACGTCACTATTGTTGTCTCCGGATTGTTTGTGTCTTCATAAATACCAGTAGATGAAGTCTGTAAAGTTATTACTGTGACTTGATTTTTATACGAACCTATTTCAACATGACATTGATCCAGGTATAAACGTAAACAGTGATGTGCACACTTTGCGTCCTCATATGAATATTCATCAATCAACGGAAGACAATAGTGAAGTCAATATTGTTTAATAACACATCCTAGTCAGCAGTACTGGTACACCATTGATCCAGCATGTCAACCAATTAGAGTACATCTTTAAGCCGTTCATGTAAGTCTCACTGTGGGACAATATTCAATAATCATATTTCCCCAAGATGGATAGATTATCCTTGTGACGTATAGCTTGCTCCGAGCGAGAAATACGAAACAATCGATGATTTTATCTCGGAATACAAGTCTGCTGAGGGCAAGTTTAAACGCCGCTCTAAAACGAGACCTGTACATTGCTGTGGCATCCATTAGAGATAGGTAAGTTTGCTATTGTCGATATACGTTTTTTATAAAAGCCACGTTTTAAACGACACATATTACATGGAATGTAGACAGTTGAATATAAAAGTCTTCACTTTCTTCCAAACCTTTTTCATCTTAACTGTTAGCGGTATAATTGTGTTAAAGTTAAGTGTCTAGAACCCTGTTCAGCACAGTGGGGTAGACAGCAGACACTGTGGGGGATGCAGCCTGTCGAGTGTCCTGGGGTGGTGCACTCCTTCATGGAAACATCAACCGCATAGTTGTACATTGCGAGACACAGTACATCTTTGTTATCCTCTGTATTTGCCTGATACAAACATATTTGAATATTGCGACAAAAGTGTTCACCATTGTGTCTATTGTATTTGTCTGATAAACACTGTCATAACTCGTATCACACATTAAATACGAGGATGTTGTGCTATAACTGTCTACTTGATAACACGTATCACACATACAATGCGAGGACGTTGCTGTAACTGTCTACTTGATAACACATATCACACATACAATACGAGGATGTTGTGCTATAACTGTCTACCTGATAACATATATCACACATATAATACGAGGATGCTGTGCTGTAACTGTCTACTTGATAACACATATCACACCTACAATACGAGGATGTTGTGCTATAACTGTCTACTTGATACCACGTATCACACATACAATGCGAATATGTTATGCTATAACTGTCTACTTGATAACATGTATCACACATACAATACGAGGACGTTGTTGTAACTGTCTACTTGATAACATGTATCACACATACAATACGAGGATGTTGTGCTATAACTGCTACTTGATAACATGTATCACACATACAATACGAGGACGTTGCTGTAACTGTCTACTTGATAACATGTATCACACATACAATACGAGGATGTTGTGCTATAACTGCTACTTGATAACATGTATCACACATATAATACGAGGATGTTGTGCTATAACTGTCTACTTGATAACACGTATCACACATACAATACGAGGACGTTGCTGTAACTGTCTACTTGATAACACTTATCACACATACAATACGAGGATGTTGTGCTATAACTGTCTACTTGATAACACTTATCACACATATAATACGATGATGTTGTGCTATAACTGTCTACTTGATAACATGTATCACACATATAATACGATGATGTTGTGCTATAACTGTCTACTTGATAACATGTATCACACATATAATACGAGGATGTTGTGCTATAACTGTCTACTTGATAACATGTATCACACATATAATGCGATGATGTTATGCTATAACTGTCTACTTGATAAAATGTATCACACATACAATACGAGGATGTTATGATATAACTGTCTACTTGATAACACATATCACACCTACAATACGAGGATGTTGTGCTATAACTGTCTACTTGATAACACATATCACACATACAATACGAGGATGTTATGCTATAACTGTCTACTTGATAACACATATCACACCTACAATACGAGGATGTTGTGCTATAACTGTCTACTTGATAACATGTATCACACATACAATACGAGGATGTTATGCTATAACTGTCTACTTGACAACATGTATCACACATACAATACGAGGATGTTGTGCTATAACTGTCTACTAGATAACATGTATCACACATATAATACGAGGATGCTGTGCAATAACTGTCTACTTGATAACATGTATCACACATATAATACGAGGATGCTGTGCTATAACTGTCTACTTGATAACACATATCACACATACAATACGAGGATGTTATGCTATAACTGTCTACTTGACAACATGTATCACACATACAATACGAGGATGTTGTGCTATAACTGTCTACTAGATAACATGTATCACACATATAATACGAGGATGCTGTGCAATAACTGTCTACTTGATAACATGTATCACACATATAATACGAGGATGCTGTGCTATAACTGTCTACTTGATAACACATATCACACATACAATACGAGGATGTTAT